>NC_091065.1:113762553-114065907 GCF_000393655.2 Nicotiana sylvestris
TTCTTAGCCAATTATTTTTGAGCCTTGGCTAGTTCACTTTCTGCTTTGTTCAAATCAAAACTGTAGTCACTCACTTTCTGCCTCAGGTTAGCTATGAGCTTTTCATCTCTGTCACTTCAGACTGTATTTTCTGCCGCTACTTTCAATTTCTGAATTTGAGCTCGAAGGGCTTCATTTTCTTTGGCTATACTTTTCTTTTCGCCTTCATCCGCCGCCACTTGCAGGCTATTCTCGAATCGAAGTTCTCTGACTTGCTTTTCCAACTTGCTTATGGTAGCCCTGCACTCGTTTTCTTTGGTCAGCCAATCCCATTGTACTTATGCTCCGTCGGTGAATTGCTGGACATAGGGTCTCTTTGCGGGCCTGTCAGGCTCATGTTGAACTCGAGATCTTTTACCATGCCAAGCAATATAACTGGGCTCCACCTCTCCTCTGGATAGGTCTCGTACTTCCGTGTTAGGCCCTAAGAATCTGCACTGATGCCAAACCTGACACACTTTTTCTTCTAGGAAGGCAGCTTTTGGATCTAACTCAATGACTTGCTGACTCAAATTTTCATTGTGTGGGATGGTCTGGTACCGGCCCAACTGACGCAAGACTCTGTGTGGAGCATAAGGCTGGATACTCCGCAGACCTATTAATAGCAAAAAACACACCTCAGCCAACATATAGATTACTTCGTTGACCGAGAGCTATCCGAATGTCCACTCGATCTTATTTGCGGTCAAAGATCTCAAATGAGCATGCCATGCTTCCGTACCATCTAGAAACTCATAACCCTCTACTCGTTTTTCATATTTTTCAATGCACTCGAGGCCAATCATACCGCAATTCAAGTATCCGAGACGGTGGCAAAGGTGTTCCTCCATCCATATTTGTAACAACATATTGCACCCTTCAAAGAACTTTGCTCCTTCACGACAACGAGTAAGAGCTCGGTAAATTTCTGCCAAGATCAACAGTACTATAGTCCCATTTGCCTTCTTTACCATAAAGTCAGCTATCCCTACTAATCCCATCTCTATGTTCCCATCTTTTCTCGGGCAAACCAAAATACCCAGGAATGCCACTATGAAAGCCAATCCTCTCCGTGCTTCCCACTTGTCTTGATTCCCAGCATGAGTAAGACCAGTATCTGGTGTTTCGAAGCCACGTGGATTCCCGTATCTTCGGTACAGAAAGTAGAAGGTACAAAATCCTTTGTCCAATTTTTCATCTAGGACATCCTGACTGATGCTTAACAAGTCCAAAAATTTGTGGGGGGTCACTGTTCTTGGTGCTAACGGGTATTGACTTCTGAGATTCCCTTCGAAACCGGCATAGCCTGCTATCTCTTCTAGCGTAGGAGTTAACTCGAAATCCGCAAAGTGGAACACATTATGTGCTGGGTCCCAAAACGATATTAAGGCCTCAATCACGTCTTTTCTGGGCTTGACCTTCAAAATCCCAATAAGACCGCCCAGTGCTTTTGTCACAATTTTTCTGCTGTCGTCCCCCAAGTCATGCCACCACATATGTAGCTCCAAAGGGATTTCTTCACGGACTGAGAAAGGTTCATTTTGATTTGTGCTCATTCTGCACATTTATTAAGGTGATTTTAATTTAAAGAAAACCATGACTCGTTTTGACTTAAGAGAAATGACCACTTCCAAAATTTCCATAAAACATCCGGCCTTGCCAACACGGCCTTTTAGAATTTCAAAAATGAAGAATTTAAGGCTGTATCAGCTAACCGGCCAAAACTTTTGAAAGTGACAAAAGTGGTTGTTCTTGTAAAAACAGCCTTCCGGCGCCCTTTTAGGGACATTCGGCTATTTCTGACAAGAATGGCATCACCCTAATTATTTTCAAATCAAAGTAAAATTTTTGGGCTTTTGGGCTATTTTTGCAAAAAGGAAATTGGACCCGATGGGGGTTGCCTACGTATCTCACACTCTGTGAGAATCAAACTGGCGTAGTTTGGGCAAATAAAACAAACTATTTTTGAAAATAAGAGTCTCTTTTTTATTTCATTGGCAAATAAAACTATTTTTGAAAACAAAAACTTTTTCTCTTTTTTTTCTTTTTTCGTTTCCTTGGTAAATAAAACAATCTATTTTGAAAACAAAAAAAATTCCCTTTCTTCCATCTTTTTATTTTCTCGAAAATTAGGTAGGGTTTCGACACTATTTGGACATTGGGTTTTTTCAAAATAGGCGATTAACTCTCTTTAATCCTCATACTGCCATTTCTCTTTCCTCAACCTTTCCCAATATTCATAAGCTGGTCAGCATGCAATTCCGAAACAAATAAATGCACAAGTAGCAAGTAGGATGCATCAGGATGGTCTTTTTGTTTCGGGTGTACCTGTCCTAGACAGACCCAACCCCTGTGTTGAGTCTCAAAAGTCAAAATACACATGATGCAAACAAACGTTCCTACTAGGGATCTGGTAAGTTGTGCTTTGCTAGGTTTAAATCCTGGGGTTTATTGTTCTAGACCTGGCTTACCCGAGCAGATAGCTCGAGCCAGGGGGGGGGGCAGCGTACCGGGAATACAGAAGCTCCACCGGCTTTGCAACTTATCCAAACCTCGTTCTAAATTTGGAATATGACTCTAACAGAAAAGAAGTCACACGAAGTACACACTTCTTCATGATTTAGAATACTCAGAGAGAAGAGGGATTTCACAACAATTTATATACAGTTCACGGAATATCAAAGCGGTAAAAGCAATCAATTAGCACATTAGGCTCAAATCAGGTAACAAAATCAGATAGTGGATAAAGCCAACTATAATAATTATTCTAAGCTTGAATTCTTGAACCCTGAACTAGAGATTCTAGGTTCGGTCCCCAACAGAGTTGCCAGAGCTGTCACACCTCTTTTTCCACTTACACCCCCAGAAAGGGTGTAAATAAAGGGAGTTTTTCCAATTAAAGGACAATCGAAACGGAATTTATTATAAAGATTTAGAGTCGCCACCTGAGAGATTTATGGTGTCCCAAGTCACCGGTTTTAATCCCGAATCGAGGAACAGTTTGACTCTGTTTAACAGTCCGCAAACCAGAAATCCGAGTAAGGAATTCTGTTAACCTGGGAGAAGGTGTTAGGCATTCCCGAGTTCCGTAGTTCTAGCACGGTCGCTCAAATGTTATAGTCGGCCCATTATTTGATTTTAAAACACTTTTGAACCTATGTGCATTTTAACTTTAAACACACTTTTACTCATTTTAAAGAAGATTTAACGTCGTCTAAAATATGTCTTTGGATCGCGCCACATGAAATGCACTCACAATCCGAAACACATTTTATTCAACGTTATTAGGATTTGGATTTGGGTCACATGAAATACACACCCGAGTTTAAGGAAATCAATTATTAAAATAACGAGCCAAAAATGACTACGCATTTGCAATTTGCGAGGGCCATAGAAAATTCAACTGAATGGCACACCTCGATTTCTAAAGGATTAAAGTTAATTAAGTGAGGGCCATGGGTTTTGAGATTTTATTTATCATGGCATACCTCGAATTATTCTTAAAAGAAAAGATTTGCACTCAATTATAGCAATCTACAGATGTTCATAGAATCAATTTTTTTCCTACATTCAAGATTGTGTGTTAAAGTTGAGAGCTACAGAGTCATGTATTGGATTGGAAGAGATTCTGATAACTCAAAATTCATCAACCATTGGCCTAAACCCAAACCAGTTGAACCAAAGGATACTTTAAGAACATAAAATTACCAACTGACTTTATACATCTACCACAAACACGGGAACGCTATTATAAGCTTGATTCCAACAAATTCAAAACTAAAGGTTTAGCTCAATTGAAGCCAATCAATATACGTGTGAACACATTCAATTTCCTTTTGATTTTAAATCTATTCAAGCCTTAAACAAACTCATGACTTGCTACTGACGTTTTCACTATTTCACTTAATCCGAGGATTCCAGTTTCGGTACCTATTGCAATTTCAGAACTTATTTCAAACGAAGAAGCACATCCAGATTCTTCAAAACACTTGAGCAATGGATATATGGTATTACAAATGAAACTCTAATATTGACTAATTATCAACAGTAAACATCAAACTATCTCTTGGCATCTAACAATTTGAATATCTAAATTTAACTTACTGAGAATTTCAAAGCTTAATAGAGAAAGAATTCGTAAAACCAATTTAGCAATTATACATACTAGATCTAAACATTTGAACATGATTAGAGGATAAACGGTTTTTGGTCTAAAAGAGAGGACAATTCAAAACAAAACCCGCAGATACACATGATAGATCTATGCATTTGAACCCAAATACAAGGTGAATAGAATGGCATTTCCATACGGAATTCATACAGAGTAATAGGGGTGTGTACACATACCTAATTTGCAAAGAATTAACAGAAAATGATCAAACGGAGATCTGAAAATAGGAGTTGAAATCCAGCGAACCCAAAAGCAACAGATTCCCTAAAATTAGCACTTCTAACAACTCAACCAACTTTGATATCCCAGGATTATAAACTGAACTTTGGATGAAACATAGCTTCACTCACAAGCACTGTGTCGACGCTCGAATAACAGACATGGACTCGAACAAAAATGTAGCAGCACCGGAACCTCGTTGAAAATTCAAAACAGACGGAATCTCAGACATCATATCAACGAACACCTCGACGGAACTGAACAAATTCACTCGACATGGATTTGGGTAGCATTTTTGAGCTGACTTTCGCACTGTTTTGAGTTAGTTGCAGGGAGTTTTGGAGCTAGGTTTACCGCTGGGTTCGAACCCGGTTCGCCAGATTCTATGGCAAGTTGTTTGTGACGTGAAGCTTCGCCGGAAATGGCAGCTTCGCGGTGAACGGAGGTCCAGCGATGATGGTGAGCTGGGTGAGGTCGCTTGGTTCTGTTTGTCGCGTCTGGAATTCGTTGATCCGACGAGCAGGTGGAGCTTATTTTTTCAGCGAGTTTCAGGTAGAGACGAGGTCGTTGGTGTTTTCTCTGGCGTGCATGGGTCGTCCCGATTTTGGGGGCTGTTTCGAAGAAGAAGAACGGGGAAGGGAGGGTCGTCGAAGAAGAAGACGTGAAAGGGGTGGGGGTCGTTATGGTTCGCAGCCTTTTAGCTACGTTTTTTCAGCCTTCTTCGTTATTATCATGCGCAGCTTTGCTGCTTTCTCGTTTCATCTCCCTCCTACAATTATCCAAAAGCTTGATCACCTGAAAAGGTTCTTAAGAAAAGCTAACTGGAATACAAATGATTAAAGATAATTCAGTACATCACCGAATCTACAATTTTATAACTTTGCATTGTGAACAAGATCATTGGTTACAGTAACTCACGTTATCTAACCTTAACCAAAAAAACACCTTCTAAAGAAATGAAGCAGGCCTCATTCCCAGCCAGTTGGTGTTGGGGTGCGAGGACTTAAAGGAAATTCACGTTGAAACAAAAGAAAACCCAACAAGAAACAGACTTTAAACATTTTGCCGAATCAACATATCAAATACAAGATTTTAACTAGACAGTTTCGAAAGAAAAGAAAGCGATCTCAACGTGATTGGGCCTAAGTCTGCCTTAGACTCGTATAGCCTCTTTATTTGAATGACGAGCATTGGCCCAGGAACATGCCAGAGAGATGGCAATGCTGCCTAATGGCCCAAGAGGCCCGTCTCGATGTGCTGCCTGCTGCATGTCCATGCCAACCCCAAATTGACGACAAAGGAAAAAAACTATCAATGTAAACAGCCTGTTGCAGTTAAACAGAACGCTAAGCTGAATTTGAAGTTCTCAATTGAAAGCACCAAAACCTCATGCTAACAGGATACCATGGGATTGCATAACTAGAACAAACTAGCCTATGTAAGCTCAACAATCAACCACAAATTGAACAATTTCGCAGGTGAAGAGACATACTATTACAGTTATCCCATACCACACATTGTCCAAATAACCATTTCAGCATTTCGAAACTATATGATACGAACTTTAATTTACTTGAATCCAAACCTCACACTCATACTCCCCCAGAATCAAACCGACAGGTAGACATAAATTCACTTTACGATATTCAGTAATGTGAGAAAGGGCTATACTAAACATGCATAATATACAGACTTAATAATACAGTAGTAGATGAAATAGTAGAAGTAAACTTGAAATATAACTTGCATCTCAAGTGTTTCATATCCAAAGTGTAGATTCACATTCACATGATGTCTACGGTTCCCAAAATATACTTGGAAAACAAAGAAAGTAGGGAAAATGAGGGATCAGCAGCAACAGGACAGTATCAGCAGCAATATAACAGTGCTTGCACAATTGAACCCAACCCCAAACTTCCAAAAATTAGCTTCCAATAGTTCAAACCAAGCTTCTAAACCCAAATTAAAGCCAGGTTTCCGGGCAGATACACGACTTGGAAACTATTTTCAGGAAACGTTCCAGAGTAACAGGGATTCAGGGAGTCAAAACCAAAACCAATTCAAACAATTTCTAACATTTCTAGGACATTTCAGAAGAAAATCAATTACTTTTTCTTTTCAGTCTCTCTAAGGTGTAAAAATTGTCTCTTGAATGAGATGGAGGCTTCCTTTATAAGGCTGAGGGTCTGTTGTGTGCCTTCCAAGGCAAGGCAGTTAGATTTTCCCCAAAATACTCTCATAGGGCATCTTTTAAAACTGATTTTTGGACAGTTGTCCATTTCCTTCAGATATTTTCAACTTACAGCCTGTTTTCCCTAACCATTTTGGGCAGCTGTCCATTTAGGAAGCTTCCCATCAGTTATAAAAGATTCTTCAAGTTAAAACAATCTCCAAAATTACCCCCTAAAGTTCCCCATTATTCACGTATCCCCTTTAAATTCTGAATGCTCACAATCACAATAACGGTAAACAAACGAGCTGACACTTTCAAACAGATTGAAATTCAAAACAACTATTAAAATTATGAAGAACTAGCCTGAATGTCCTTCACACATAAACATGAATTCAGAAAATATTCTTGAAACAATAATTAATGCGAACGATGAACTATACTTGACTAATCTCAATGCTTCAGTTCCAAAATTAATTCACAAATGTGAAATGAAACCTAGCGGAAAGAAGAAAATCTCATGAATTGAAACCAAATTAAACTCAAACCTTACGAAGCAGATTGTCATTAACAATTAAGCAAACAAGCTAATTAACGAACTTACAACCAGAACATAATGCAATTAAGCAAGAAACGAAACTTCTGAAGGACGAAAACTGGAAAAACAAACAACCAAGCAAACAAACAAACGGAAAAGATCAAAAGGAAACCAATCAACGCAAAGGAAATTATCCCAAACCTATTTCGGCAAGAACTGCATGAACTCAAACAAACCTTGAAGAAGAAAGTGAACCTTTGATGGTCATTAATCGGTTGTCCTTAACAAAAGACAAATGATTAATGACGGTTTTGGGTTCATTCGACCTTGCTAAGCCAGAAAGGAACCCAGGGAGAGACTTGGCTATCTGGACCTCTGCTCTACCACTGACGGACCAGTTTGAAATGAAACAAACACGTATTTGAGGAAGGAAGGAGATGTGGGGTTGCATGGTGTAATTCTGGGTGGATTTGGGAATTTTTAGGGTTTCAGGTGCTGACCTCAGATCTGAGATTCGAGGCGATGGAGGGGGATTTGAGAGAAACTGTTTGGAGATTTGGGATGGGGAGGTGGAAGGGAGTTCATGGTGTTAATTTGGTGGCGATTAGACGCCGGCGCCGCCACCGGACGGTGGGGGAATTCTGGGGCAGCTGCTAGGGTTTGGGGGCAGGTTTCTGAAGATGGGGGTGTTGGGACGATGAAATGAGGGGGGTAGGGTGTGTTCGGACATATATATATTGAACCCCCCAGTTCTAATCCGTTGGATCAGGCAATATCAACGGCCCAGATCCATCTTAATGAAACAATGTCATTTTGTTTGGGAGGGGAATCCAGACCGGGTCAGGCGTGGGTTGGGCCGGGTATTGGGTGGAAAATTGCTTGGGCTGGGAAATTTAATTGCAAAAGCCCAAAAATCAGATTTTTTTCATTCTTTTCCTCTTCTTTTAATTTTCAATTTTCCTTTAAATTAAAACTAAAAATAAAAACCTAAATTAATTCCTAAATCAAATAATCCTACTACAATAAATTAATTAACTCTAACTAGCAATTACCACAAATAATTGAATACCAAATTGAAAGAAAAACTCCCAAAATTTGAAACTCAAATTAAAAAGCGTAAAAATGAGTTATTTTTGTGATTTTTCCATTTTTGTAAAGCAACTAAATTACTAATTAATTCAAAAATGCCAATTAAATCTCAAATGCAAATGCAATGTATTTTTTGTATTTTTTCATGACTTAAATAAAATAAACGTGCGCATACAAATGCAAGCAAATAATGAAAAAATGCTACAAAAATCTACGAAATTGCAAATAATGGAAAAAATTCATTTTTCTTGAATTTATGGGAGTAATTCACATAGGGCAAAAATCACGTGCTCACAGCTGCCCCTCTTTGCCTGAAAACACGAAGAGTTTTCGTGCAAAGATAAAGTGAGCGGATACGAGCGATTTTTGCCCGTATGAATACTCCATGGGAAGCATTTTTAAAATATTTGACCGCACCCTGCTTCTGAGGTTGCCTACATATTCTTGGCTATAAACGAATCAGGTAAGTGTAGTTCGGAAAGTTTCGGTAGCTGGGACTACCATGAAGCTGGGATTTCACTACTATTGTTGCTACTACTGCTTGCTGAACCTCATTATTACACCATGTTAAAATAAAACAAGAAGCTAGTCTAGACTATGATCTAGGATTACAAAAATCCTATCTATATCTTCAAACTTGATCTTGTGCTTCTTGTTGCCTTGTTGTTCTCCATTCTTTCGGAGACGTACGTTTGTTGCCACCTTGAATTGTAAACTGAGATGTTTCCCCTTCTTCAGGTGGGCGCCTGACTGCTGCACTTGATATGTATTCCCTGCTCTCCAGGCGGGCTCCTGACTTCAAAACATGAATGTATTCCCATGCTATCCAGGCGGGCTCCTGACTGCTGACTTGAAATGTATTCCCTGCTCTTCAGGTGGGCTCCTGACTACTGACGTAAAATGTATTCCCTACTCTTCAGGCGGGTTCCTGACTTCAAAATAAACAAAGCAAAGAATTTGAAAGCTAAACTTAAATGATACTCCCTTGTTCTCCAGGCGGGCTCCTGACTGCTGCGCTTGAAAGTATTCCCTGCTCTCCAGGCGGGCTCCTGACTTCAACTTGAAATGTCTTCCCTACTCTCCAGGCGGGCTCCTGACTTCAACTTGAAATGTATTCCCTGCTCTCCAGGCGGGCTCCTGCTTCAACAAAACAGACAAAACAAAGAAAACTTTCTGCCCCAGTTTGGTGGCTAGGGACAGATGTGATTGTAAAACTAAATCATATTACCAAGTATTACTAAGGATTTGAAAGCTAGGTCCCATTATTCAGGGGGTCCTGACAACTCTTAACTAAACGACAATTTAAAATTTAAGTTATATCTTCTACAGGTGTGACTTCTGCTAAATCTTGCTATCTAAGAGGATCTTTAAACTACTTCCCATTATCCAGGAGGGTCCTGAAACTCAAAAGTCAAATTTTAATCTTAAAGGTGACAGCTTTCATGTCTGAATTATACTACCTTACAGCAGAGTTTATGCTAAATGTTGGTATCTAATCGAAATCTTAAGCTAAGTCCCATTATTCAGGAGGGTCCTGAAAACTCCTTACTGAATCCTATCTCGAACATGCAAATTTCTAAGCCAACTTATATTCTTTTGGGATGCATCTATGCTAGATCTTGTTACTTACGATTGTTTTGAATTTTAAACTAGGTCCCATTTTTCAGGAGGGTCCTGACAACTCCTAATTGAATCCTATCTCAAGAATGAAAACATTGAAACCAACTTATATTTCTTTGTGGTACATTTATGCTAAATCTTGCTACTCATGATTGTTTTGAATTAAAAACTAGGTCCTATTTTCCAGGAGGGTCCTGAAAATCAAAAATCAAACCTGTTTGGTGACTGCCTTTCTCCACGGATAGTTTCTCTGAATCCAACGAATTTTCTGCCCCTGTTTCAATCAAAGAAAATTTTGTTAGTTTAAAGTGGTGGTTAGCTGATGGAATTCTTGTTGAAGATCTTTCTACTGCATTGTTTTGTTCTGACTGACTTCCCCGAACTGGCCTTGAACCGCTTTGACTTTCTGACTGACTTTCACACCCCATGACCTTTGACGAACCGAATGTTCTATACCCATGCTGTTGTTTTGCCTCTAACCCTTTTATCTAAACCTTTGCACCCCCCATGACATTACCAGCCCCTTCCACCGATGAGACTTCCGGTGATTCCTTGTACCCTCCCCTTACATCGTGTTATCCTTAGTATGCTCCGACCACGATGTGCTTTGCAATTTTGGAAGTTGGTAGTGAGTTTTGACTTGCTTTGAACAAGACTGACATTGAAACATCTAACATTGAAACATCTTAGATAGATAAACCCAAAAGGAATGAAATGCAATGACTTTGCGGGTTAAGGATAAGAAGAATCTAAAACCAGATGACTGCTACAAAAGGGAAAAAGAAAAAGAAACTTATCTGAGTGGAACAGCTGGTACCAATGATCATGACATGCATTTCGGATTAATCGGCCCAATCTGTCTAACCAATCAATTTTCAGTTTCCGTACTTTGTTGCCCCGAAATTTCCATGACCTGATTACTTTACCCAAACCTTGACCTTGTTCGTCCTGTGGTGCCTTGAAACAGTTTTCCCATCAACAGACCTTTCTCACTTGTTGCCTTTTCAACTCACTTTCGCCTCAAGGTGCCCGTAAGGGTTTTCACCAATAAGACTCTCTCGTTTTAATTTCTCTCAACTCCCGTCGCCTTACGGTGCCTGTGAAGGTTTTCACCAATAAGACTCTCTCATTTTATTTCTCTCAACTCCCATCGCCTTACGGTGCCTATGAAGGTTTTCACCAATAAGACTCTGTTATTTTTATTTTTCTACTTGAACTAGAGTGTTGCCCCTGACATGAATTACCTTTGCCTGCTTGACTTAGCTTTTCTCAAAGACTGATCAGAAGGTTTTTGTTTGGACCGTAATATGGGCTTTTGGACAAGGTTAAAAAGAAAGGGTAGAAAAGGCTCAAAACAATTCAAATGGGTTAAACTTACAACTTTCGGAATCAGGTTTCTCACAACATCCACAACTTCTGCCCCAGTTCCTTGCTTGGGGACTTTTAAAATTTTGTTTTGATGAGACTGAACTGTGAGGCTGTCTACGTATCCTTAAAAGGAATCAGGTCGAACGTAGTTCATGTCATAGAAATTACTTTGTTGTTGCGATTTTTCTTTTCTCTCTTTCTTTTCTTTCTCTCTTTTTCTTCTGTTATTCTTCTTTTCTCTCTCTTTTTCTTCTTTTTTTTTCTGTTTGCTTTTGTCTTTTCTTTTCTTTTCTTTCTCTTTCTTCTCTTTTTTTATTTTTCTTCTCTTTTTCCTTTCTTGTTCATTCTTTCTTTTTCTTTTCACTTACTTATCATCCGCACTTGCGTCTCTGAATTGTGCCATTGATCCCGAAAGAGGGGTATGAAAGAAAATAAATAAGGCTAAAAAAGGGGTAACATAGGATAAAGTGTTTAGATAATAGAACAAAATGCCTTCGTCATTTCAATCTTCAAAATATGCCAAATACGAACAAGTACAATCAAAGAAAGAAATCATACATAGTATCTCTTGACTGCATCGTAGTTGATAGCAATTTCTAAACATTTCCCTTCTATATCTATCAAATATAATGCGCCATTGGACAATACTTTGGATACAACAAATGGCCCCTGCCAGTTTGGGGCGAATTTTCCTTTTGCTTCAGCCTGACGAGGCAAGATACGTCTCAACACTAGTTAACCCACTTCGAACTTCCGTGGACGTACCTTCTTGTTATATGCTCTTGCCATTCTCTGTTGGCACAATTGGCCATGACATACTGCAGCCAATCTCTTTTCATCGATCAGACTTAATTGCTCCAAGCGGGTTTTGACCCATTTAACGTTATCAATTTCTGCCTCAGCAACAATCCGAAGGGATGAGATTTCAATTTCTACGGGTATTACTACCTCCGTGCCATACACCAACACATAAGGAGTAGACCCTACTGAAGTGCGAACAGTAGTGCGATAACCCAGCAATGCGAACGATAGCTTTTTATGCCACTGCCTAAAACCTTCCACCATTTTTCGAAGTATCTTCTTTATATTCTTATTGGCTGCCTCGACTGCTCCATTCGCCTTAGGGCGATATAGGGTGGAATTGTGATGTGTAATCTTAAACTGCTGACATGTTTCCGTCATCAAATGACTGTTGTGGTTAGCGCCATTGTCCGTGATGATTACCTTCGGAATCCTAAACCGACATATGATATTTGAATGCACAAAATCGACCACTACTTTCTTGGTCACAAATTTGAATGTTTTTTTGCTTCAACCCACTTAATGAAATAATCAATGGCTACCAGGATAAACCTGTGTCCGTTCGATGCTGCCGGCTCGATTGGCCCAATGACATCCATGCCCCAAGCAACAAAAGGCCATGGTGCAGACATTGTATGTAATTCAGATGGTTGAGAATGAATCAAATCTCCATGCACTTGGCACTGATGGCATTTACGCACAAAACCGATGCAATCCCGCTCCATAGTGAGCCAGTAGTAACCTGCTCGGAGAATCTTCTTTGCTAGAACGTACCCACTCATATGTGGTCCACAAACTCCGGAGTGTACCTCAGTCATGATAACTGTGGCTTGTCTGGCATCTATGCATCTTAGCAATCCAAGATTTGGAGTTCTTTTGTGTAATACCCCTCCATTAAAGAAAAATCCACTTGCCAATCGTCGAATTGTTTTCTGATCACCTGTGACCTGTACCGGATATACCCCCATCCGGAGGTATTCTTTGATATCATGGAACCATGGCTCCCCATCAAGTTCTTCTTCTACCATATTACAGTAAGCATGCTTATCACAGACCTGAATCTGCAAAGGGTCCACATAAGCCTTATCTGGATGATGTAACATTGACGCTAGAGTAGCCAATGCATCAGCGACTTCATTATGGATCCTTGGGATATGCTTGAATTCTATTGACTGAAACTGTTGACAAAGATCATGCAAACATTGTCTGTACGGTATGAGTTTCAAATCCCGTGTTTCTCATTCTCCCTGAATCTGGTGCACTAGGAGGTCCGAGTCACCCAAGACCAAGACTTCCTGGACACCCATATCCACAGCTAACCTCAAGCCCAGAATGCAGGCCTCGTATTCAGCCATGTTGTTGGTACAGTAAAAACGAAGCTGAGCCGTAACATGATAATGCTGCCCTATTTCAGAAATAAGTACTGCTCCTATCCCCACGCCCTTCATGTTTACAGCCCCATCAAAGAAAATTTTCCATCCCGGCTTCTCAACTTGCTCCAACTCATCAATGTGTATCACCTCTTCATCAGGGAAATAAGTTTTCAAAGGTTCGTAATCTTCATCAACCGGAGTCTCGGCCAGGTGGTCCGCCAAGGCCTGTGCTTTCATCGCAGTTCAAGTCACGTAGACAATGTCAAACTCTGTGAGCAGGATCTACCACTTTGCAAGCCTCCCTGTGGGCATAGTCTTCTAAAAGATATACTTCAATGGATCCAAGCGAGATATGAGGTAAGTAGTATAAGATGACAAATAATGTTTCAACTTTTGCGCCACCCAAGTTAGGGCGCAACATGTCCTCTCAAGCTGAGTGTACTTAACCTCGTACAGTGTGAATTTCTTGCTGAGATAATATATGGCCTGCTCCTTTTCTGCTAGTGATATCATGTTGACCCAGTACACAGCCGAATGAATTGTCCAATACCGTCAAATATAGAATCAAAGGTCGCCCTGGCGGGACCAACACAGGTGGATTTGACAAATACCCCTTTATCTTATCAAACGCCTCCTGACATTCATCTGTCCACTTGACCGCAACGTCTTTCTTTAACAGCTTGAAGATAGGCTCACAAGTTGTCGTGAGCTGAGCGATGAACCTGTTGATATAATTCAATCTCCCCAACAAACTCATCACCTGGGTCTTGTTCTTCGGAGGTGGCAATTCCTGGATGGCCTTGATTTTTGATGGGTCCAATTCAATATCCCGGCGGCTGACTACAACCCCAACAACTTTCCAGACGGTACCCCAAAAGCACACTTTGCAGGATTAAGCTTGAGATTGAACCTGCAAAGCCTTCGGAAGAACTTCTTCAGATCCTTGACATGGTTAGACTGCTTTCTAGACTTCACGATCACATCATCCACGTACACCTCGATTTCCTGGTGTATCATATCATGGAATATTGTTGTCATTGCCCTCATGTAGGTTGCCCCAACATTTTTTAAACCGAATGGCATGACCCGATAGTAGTATGTTCCCCATGGCGTGATGAATGCCGTCTTTTCTGCATCCTCCTCGTCCATCAAGATTTGATGATAACCTGCGTAACAATCCACAAAAGAACCAATCTCATGTTTGGCACAATTGTCAATCAATATATGGATGTTCGGTCTTACCATCCTTCTTTGGCACAGGCATAACATTGGCTAACCAGGTGGGATACCGGGTGACCCGAATGACTTTGGCATCGAACAACTTGGTGACCTCTTCCTTGATTTTTACACTCATATCCGTCTTGAACTTTCTCAGCTTCTATTTGACAGGGGGGAATGCCGAGTCAATGGGCAATTTGTGAACCACTAAATCAGTGCTCAGACCCGGCATGTCATCATAGGACCATGCAAAAACATCTTTGTATTCGAACAGTGCTTTAATTATCTCCTCCCTGAGTTGAGGTTCCAGATGGACACTTATTTTAGTTTCACAGACATTTTCTTGGTCCCCTAGATTATCTGCTTCTGTGTCATTCAAATTAGGTTTGGGCTTTTCCTCAAAATGACTTAGTTCCTTACTAATTTCTTCGTAGGCCTCATCATCCTCAAATTCCAACTCGTCATTACACTCGATTTCTTGTATTATTATTTTAGAGTTAGATTGGCTTTTAAAACTGGGCTGAAGATTCCTCACGCATGTCATGTCATTGATATCAGCATAAAAAGAACTGTACAAAAGAAGAAAACAAAAATAAAATTAGAAGAAATGAAGGAAAAGGAACAATTGCATTTCACTGAATATAAAGATAACAGGGTTTTAACACATCCAACTGCACGGAACATAATATCTGAATTACAGACCCTGGAATAATCCAGACAACTAAAAGAAAACCAAAACCCACTACCAAGACTCCCTCCGGATAGGAAGAGGAGTAGCTTCCCAGTTGTTGACTTTTGCACGTGGTCCCACAAATTGCACATCTGCCTTGCTGGACCCTTCCCCAGCCTGAACCATATTAACCTCAGTGAATAACCTTTCGAACCCCTTCTCCAAGTCTCCATCGACTCCAATCAGTGGTCCAGGGACCTTGACAACAGTTGCTTTCTAGTACCCGGCCTGACGAATGACCTAGACAGACGCGGAATTGGCTTTGGCTACCATAACTGATGCCGCAACCATCTTTGGAGTTGAAACGCACTTTCCTTCCGGAATTTTCTCTACCGATACTGTGTCGGAAACCTGATAAACCCACGGCCCCTTGTCGTCGTCCACCTCTATGAACGGAACAATGGCATCATTGGGCACACACATATTATCTTCACCATGTACAACAATTTCCTGTCGATCCTATTCAAACTTTACCATTTGATGCAGAGTAGATGGGACTGCTTTAGCAGCATGGATCCATAGTCGTCCCAACAACAGATTGTACAAAACAGCCATATTGAGCACCTGGAATTCCATAGTAAATTCAACTGGCCCTATTGTGAGCTCAAGCACTATGTCCCCGACTGAATCCTTCCCTCCACCTTCGAATCCCCGAATGCAAATACTATTCTTATGAATTCTTTCATCCTCCACTTGCAATTTGTTCAATGTGGCGAGAGGACAGATGTTCGCGCTAGACCCCTTGTCAACCAGTACTCGAGTAACCACGGAGTCTTCGCATTTTACCGTCAGATAGAGGGCTCTATTGTGCTCGGTACCCTCCACGGACAACTCATTATCGGAAAAGGTGACTCGGTTTACCTCAAATATCTTGTTAGCTATCTTTTCCAAGTGGTTTACTGAGATTTTGTCAGGAACGTGAGCCTCATTCAAGATCTTCATCAGAGCACGATGGTGTTCGTCTGAATGGATCAATAATGACAAGAGCGAGATCTGAGTTGGTGTCTTCCTTAACTGTTCCACAATGGAATAGTCTTGCGCTTTCATCTTTCTCAGGAATTCTTCTGCTTCTTCCTCAGTTACTGCTTTCTTCACCAATACTAGATTATCTTTTGAGGTCTTAGCTTTTCTCAACTCTTCGGGGGCAAAGCATCTCCCCGATCGAGTCAAACTATGAGTCTCACACACTTCTTCTTTAACCTCTTTCCCCTGGTAAGTTACTGTCATTTGTTCATAATTCCACGTGACCGCCTTGTTGTTGATCACTGGAAGCTAAGTTACTGGTTTTATAATAACAGGCTTTGTGCGAGCACGCTTCACGATCATAACAGGTTTACTTGTAACCCCTGATACCACCACTTTAGCTTTCTCTGGTTTCACTGCAGCAGTGCTTGAAGACCCTTTCTTGGCTACCACAGCTAGCTTATTGTCTCCCCCTTTCAACTGGACCACTGATTTCCCACTGGATGCCTTTTCCTTTGAACTGATTTCACTGGAGCGGATCATCATCACCATCTGCGAGGGTTTCTTAGTCTCCCCTCCCTTGTGTATCAACTCAATCATATGGGTCTCATGGTGAGCTGGTAGCGGATTCTGGTTGATATTTGGTGTTTCTAAGGCCTGAACCTCGATCCGATGAGCATCAATAAGCTCTTGTACAACTTTTTTTAGGTTCTAGCAATTCTCTGTGTCATGGCCCAGGGCCCCTGAACAATACTCACAACTCACCGAGCGATCAAGATTTCTGGGAAGGGGATTCAGCATTTTGGCCTCAATCAGATTCAACATACCCAACTATCTCAGTCTGTGGAATAGGCTGGTATATGATTCTCCCAATGGAGTGAAAGTCTTTTGCTTCTGCAACCTTTCATTCTTAAAGGCTTGATTGGGTTGAAAACCTGTTCCAGGAGGGTTTTTGTAGGCATTTGGGGGTGGATGGGTATTTTGTGGAGCTTGGTAGGGACTCTGTGGAGCTAGCGCACGCCATTGCGCATGAGCGGGAGGTTGGGTATAGGTTTGTGCGTGATAGACAGAAAAATGGAGATTTGGCGGTAGGTAGTAGTGTTGTGGTGGGCTATATGGAGTGTGGGGGTATGTTTGGGGATAGGGTCGAGGCTGGCTGTAGAATGGTGGAAGGTTCCTGGATCCACCCCAAGCTGCCGACTCGATCGTTGCAATATCCTCTTTCTTCTTCTTTTCGAGCACACCCCCAATACCGTTTTGAATGGCCTGAGTGGTTGCTTTGATTGCTGAATAACTCATAATCTTATTGGACTTGAGTCCCTTCTCAACCATGCCTCCCATTTTCATAACTTCATTAAAGGACTTGCCCACTGCTGACACCAAATGACCAAAATAAGTGGGCTCCAAAGCCTGCAAGAAATAATCAACCATCTCACTTTCTTTCATCGGGGGGTCAACCCTCGCTGCTTGCTCTCTCCAACGGAACCCATATTCTCAGAAACTCTCACTGGGCTTCTTCTCAATCTTCGTCAATGACAGACGATATGGGATGATTTCGAGATTATACTAAAAATGACAGGCGAAGGCTTGGGCCAAATCGTCCCATGTGTACCACCTGCTATGATCTTGTCTGGTTTACCATTCTAGCGCTGACCCACTCAAACTTTGGCTGAAATATGCCATCAGCAATTCATCTCTTCCACCTGCTCCTCTCATCTTTCTACAGAACCTTCTTAAGTGTGCTACGAGATCGCCATGCCCATCGTACAGATCAAACTTGGGCATTTTGAACCCCGCTAGCAACTGAACATCTGGGAACAGACATAAATCCTTATAGGCCACACTTACTTGGCCTCCCAGCCCCCTCATATCTCTGGATGATTTCTCTAAGCTTTTAACCTTTCTAATCATCTCTTCATGCTCAGGATTTCTGGGCGGTTTCTCGGTCCTTGCCGGGATATCAAGATGAGGAGTGTAAGGATATGGTTCTGGAACTTTGAAGGTGGGTTCAGGGGGATAGTACTAGTTATCGTGAGTTTGGAATAGGGGTTCACTGGAAGATCGGTGTAATGTAGCAAGTGGAGATGCCACAAAAACAGGTGTAATCGGTGGGGGAGGGTATGGGACTTGTTTGGGTGGTGGAGCTTGAGAAGTATGGGAAGTGGTGCCTTGACATTGTTGGTAGAGGGGGAAGGATGGAGATAAGTTCACAGTGGGAGGCTCCGGAGGTTGGGCTGATGGTGGGATATAAGCAGGATTGGCGGGATAAACCGGTGGTGGATGCCCTTTCGCCCAAGCTTGATACATTTCAGCCATCTGCTGTTTCAGCTTATACATTTCTTCCCTCATTGCATTAACGTCCATTTCTTCCACCTCTTTCGATGGGTCGACAATACTTGTTTCCGATTCCTGGTTGACTATATTCAGCCTGTCTTTCGATCGGGTGTTGTAGGAGTGAGTTGCTAGAATGCCAGTCAACTAACCACCTGCCTGAACTTAATACATCAAACAAACAACCTTGTTAGCGATTAGGCTTTAATAGATTGGTAACCGCACATTGGGCATGAATGCACCTAAATAGTTAACCGTCTCTATTATGTATTTGATCGGTTGTATGCGTCATCCCGGCCATTTCTTTCTTTTAGTTGCAAATATCCCTTTTCTTTTCTTTCCTTTCCTTTCATTCTGGCCTCTGTTCCCTCCTTGTTTTTACTCTCTCTTATTTTCTCTTTTTTCTTTCTTGTATTTCCGCTCTTTCCTTTTCTTTACTCTCTTGTTTTTCCTCTTATTTTCTTTCCCCTTTTTTTTCTTTCTTTTCTTTATTTTCTTTCTTTTGGTTCTGGTCGAATCCTATGGATATTGCCTATGTATCATGACCTCGCATGAATCAGATCGAGCATTGTTCTGGTGGATAAGTGCGAAATAAAACATTTTTTTTTGGAATTTTCAGTTTTCATAAAATAAAACAACAAATGCCTCCATTACAAACTCAAAACTAACAAATTCCAAAAGATTAACAGATTTCGATGCAAAGATGAAACACAGACTCCAAAAATAGACTGGCATACTCCGAAGAAATACATACTCAATACAGAAAGAAAATACAAACTCAACATGACTTACAGACTCTGACAAAAAAGGAAATACAGACTCAAACGAAATATCACGAGTACATCAAAGCTCCTGGTGCCTGCGGGACATCATTCGGTCTCGCCACGGGCCTATGTGCAAGATCCATTTGAAGTCGGTCCAAGTCGTTCATTATTTGTTTAACAAAGATCATCACCGCTGCAAAGAATGTAGTGCGAGTCATATCCTCACAGATGTGGCACTTCATAACGATGTAGTCGGCAATACTTCTAATTCTTTCTCTTATGGTGCCCTTTTCTTGTAACAAACGCCCAATCTGCTGGGCCCTGGCTTCCAAAGTTTGCTCAGCCACATGATTTTGCTCCTGAAGTTGTTGCAAATCTATTTCTAATTGCGCCAATGTTGTATAACAATGTTCCCTTTCAACTTTGAAGTCTTTGGCATGTTTGATCATTTTGTTTTCTGTGGCGATGACCCTTTTCTTCAACCCTGCGACCTCATCGTCGTACCTTTCTCTCAATTTCTTAACCAGGCGTACCCATTCGTCTACGTTCTTAGAAAATTGTTTTTGAGCCTTAGCTAGTTCACTTTCTGCTTTGTTCAAATCGAAACTGTAGTCACTCACTTTCTGCCTCAGGTTAGCTATGAGCTTTTCATCTCTGTCACTTTAGACTGGATTTTCTGCCGCTACTTTCAATTTCTAAATTTGAGCTCGAAGGGCTTCATTTTCTTTGGCTAGACTTTTCTTTTCCCCTTCATCCGCCGCCACTTGCAAGGTATTCTCGAATCGAAGTTCTCTGACTTGATTTTCCAACTTGCTTATGGTAGCCCTGTACTCGTTTTCTTTGGTCAGCCAATCCCATTGTACCTATGCTCCGTCGGTGAATTGCTGGACATAGGGTCTCTTTGCGGGCCTGTCAGGCTCATGTTGAACTCGAGATATTTTACCATACCAAGCAATATAACTGGGCTCCACCTCTACTCTGGATAGGTCTCGTACTTGCGTGTTAGGCCTTAAGAATCTACACTGATGCCAAACCCGACGCACTTTTTCTTCTGGGAAGGCAGCTTTTGGATCTAACTCAATGACTTGCTGACTCAAATCTTCATTGTGTGGGATGGTCTGGTACCGGCCCAACTGACGCAAGACTCTGTGTGGAGCATAAGGCTGGATACTCCGCAGACCCATCAACAGCAAAAAACACACCTCAGCCAACATATAGATTACTTCGTTGACTGAGAGCTATCCGAATGTCCACTCGATCTTATTTGCGGTCAAAGATCTCAAATGAGCATGCCATGCTTCCGTACCATCTGGAAACTCATAACACTCTACTCGTTTTTCATGTTTTTCAATGCACTCGAGGCCAATCATACCGCAATTCAAGTATCCGGGACGGTGGCAAAGGTGTTCCTCCATCCATATTTGTAATAGCATATTGCACCCTTCAAAGAACTTTGCTCCTTCACGACAACGAGTAAGGGCTAGGTAAATTTCTGCCAAGATCAACGGTACTATATTCCCATTTGCCTTCTTTACCATAAAGTCAGCTATCCCTACTAATCCCATCTCTATGTTCCCATCTTTTCTCGGGCAAACCAAAATACCCAGGAACGCCACTATGAAAGCCAATCCTCTCCGAGCTTCCCACTTGTCTTGATTCCCAGCATGAGTAAGACCAGTATCTGGTGTTTCGAAGCCGCGTGGATTCCCGTATCTTCGGTACAGAAAGTAGAAGGTACAAAATCCTTTGTCCAATTTTTCGTCTCGGACTTCCTGACTGATGCTTAACAAGTCCAAAAATTTGTGGGGGGTCACTGTTCTTGGTGCTAACGGGTATTGACTTCTGATATTCCCTTCGAAACTGGCATAGCCTGCTATCTCTTCTAGCGTAGGAGTTAACTCGAAATCCGCAAAGTGGAACACATTATGTGCTGGGTCCCAAAACGATATTAAGGCCTCAATCACGTCTTTTCTGGGCTTGACCTTCAAAAGCCCAATAAGACCGCCCAGTTCTTTTGTCACAATTTTTCTGCCGTCGTCCCCCAAGTCATGCCACCACATATGTAGCTCCAAAGGGATTTCTTCACGGACTGAGAAAGGTTCATTTTAATTTGTGCTCATCCTGCACATTTATTAAGGTGATTTTAATTTAAAGAAAACCATGACTCGTTTTGACTTAAGAGAAATGACCACTTCCAAAATTTCCATAAAACATCTGGCCTTGCCAACACGGCCTTTTAGAACTTCAAAAACGAAGATTTTAAGGCTGTGTCAGCTAACCGGCCAAAACTTTTGAAAGTGACAAAAGTGGTTGTTCTTGTAAAAACAGCCTTCCGACGCCCTTTTAGGGATATTCGGCTATTTTTGACAAGAATGACATCACCCTAATTATTTTCAAATCAAAGTAAAATTTTTGGGCTTTTGGGCTATTTTTGCAAAAAGGAAATTGGACCCGATGGGGGTTGCCTACGTATCTCACACTCTGTGAGAATCAAACTGGCGTAGTTTGGGCAAATAAAATAAACTATTTTTGAAAATAAGAGTCTCTTTTTTATTTCATTGGCAAATAAAACTATTTTTGAAAACAAAAACTTTTTCTCTCTTTTTTTTCTTTTTTCGTTTTCTTGGTAAATAAAACAATCTATTTTGAAAACAAAAAAAAATTCCCTTTCTTCCCTCTTTTTATTTTCTCGAAAATTAGGCAGGGTTTCGACACTATTTGTACATTGGGTTTTTTCAAAACAGGCGATTAACTCTCTTTAATCCTCATACTGCCATTTCTCTTTCCTCAACCTTTCCCAATATTCATAAGCCGGCCAGCATGCAATTCCGAAGCAAATAAATGCTCAAGTATCAAGTAGGATGCATCAGGATGGTCTTTTTGTTTCGGGTGCACCTGTCCTAGACAGACCCAACCCCTGTGTTGAGTCTCCAAAGTCAAAATACACATGATGCAAACAAACGTTCCTACTAGGGATCCGACATGAAGCTGTGTTTTGCTAGGTTTAAATCCTGGGGTTTATTGTTCTAGACCTGGCTTACCCGAGCGGGCAGCTCGAGCCAAGGGGGGGGGGGCAGCGTACCGAAAATACAGAAGATTCACCGGCTTTGCAACTTATCCAAACCTCGTTCTAAATTTGGAATATGACTCTAACAGAAAAGAAGTCACACGAAGTGCGCACTTCTTCATGATTTAGAAGACTCAGAGAGAAGAGGGATTTCATAACAATTTATATACAGTTCACGGAATATCAAAGCGGTAAAAGCAATCAATTAGCACATTAGGCTCAAATCAGGTAACAAAATCAGATAGTGGATAAAGACAACTATAACAATTATTCTAAGCTTGAATTCTTGAACCCTGAACCAGAGATTATAGGTTCGGTCCCCAGCAGAGTCGCCAGAGCTGTCCCACCTCTTTTTCCACTTACACCCCCGGAAAGGGTGTAAATAAAGGGAGTTTTTCCAATTAAAGGATAATCGAAACGGAATTTATTATAAAGATTCAGAGTCGCCACCTGAGAAATTTATGGTGTCCCAAGTCACTGGTTTTAATCCCGAATCGAGGAACAGTTTGACTCTGTTTAACAGTCCGCGAACCAGAAATCCGAGTAAGGAATTCTGTTAACCTGGGAGAAGGTGTTAGGCATTCCCGAGTTCCGTAGTTCTAGCACGGTCGCTCAAATGTTATAGTCGGCCCATTATTTGATTTTAAAACACTTTTGAACCTATGTGCATTTTAACTTTAAAACCGCTTTTACTCATTTTAAAGAAGATTTAACGTCGTCTAAAATATGTCTTTGGATCGCGCCACATGAAATGCACCCGCAATCCGAAACACATTTTATTCAACGTTATTAGGATTTGGATTTGAGTCACATGAAATGCACACCCGAGTTTAAGGAAATCAGTTATTAAAATAATGCGCCAAAAATGACTACGCGTTTGCAATTTGCGAGGGCCATGGAAAATTAAACTGAATGGCACACCTCAATTTCTAAAGGATTAAAGTTAATTAAGTGAGGGCCATTGGTTTTGAGATTTTAATTATCACGGCATACCTCGAATTATTCTTAAAAGAAAAGATTTGCACTCAATTATAGCAATCTACAAATATTCATCGAATCAATTACTTTCCTACATTCAAGATCGTGTGTTAAAGTTGAGAGCCACAGAGTCATGTATTGGATTGGAAGAGATTCTGATAACTCAAAATTCATCAACCATTGGCCTAAACCCATACCAGTTGAACCAAAGGATACTTTAAGAACATAAAATTACCAACTGACTTTATACATCTACCACAAACACGGGAACGCTATTATAAGCTTGATTCCAACAAATTCAAAACTAAAGGTTTAGCTCAATCGAAGCCAATCAATATACGTGTGGACACGCTCAATTTCCTTTTGATTTTAAATCTATTCAAGCCTTAAACAAACTCATGAGTTGCTACTGACGTTTTCACTATTTCACTTAATCCGAGGATTCCAGTTTCGGAACCTATTGCAATTTCAGAACTTATTTCAAATGAACAAGCACATCCAGATTCTTCAAAACACTTGAGCAATGGATCTATGGTATTACAAATGAAACTCTAATATTGACTAATTATCAACAGTAAACATCAAACTATCTCTTGGCATCTAACAATTTGAATATCTAACTTTAACTTACTGAGAATTTCAAAGCTTAATAGAGAAGGAATTCGTAAAACCAATTTAGCAATTATACATACTAGATCTAAACATTTGAACATGATTAGAGGATAAACAGTTTTTGGTCTAAAAGAGAGGACAATTCAAAACAAAACCCGCAGATACTCACGATAGATCTATGCATTTGAACCCAAATACAAGGTGAATAAAATGGCGTTTCCATATGGAATTCATACAGAGTAACAGGGGTGTGTACACATACCTAATTTGCAAAGAATTAACAGAACATGATCAAACGGAGATCTGAAAATAGGAGTTGAAATCTAGCGAACCCAAAAGCAACAGATTCCCTAAAATCAACACTTCTAACAACTCAACCAACTTTGATATCCCAGGATTATAAACTGAACTTTCGATGAAACACAGTTTCACTCACAAGCACTGTTTCGACGCTCGAATAACAGACATGGACTCGAACAAAAATGTAGCAGCACAGGAACCTCGCCGGAAATTCAAAACAAACGGAATCTCGGACAGCGTATCAACGAACACCTCGACGGAACTGAACAGATTCACTCGACATGGATTTGGGTAGCATTTTCGAGCTGACTTTCGCAGTGATTTGGGTTAGTTTCAGGGAGTTTTGGAGCTAGGTTTACCGCTGGGTTCGAACCCGGTTCCCCGTATTCTATGGCAAGTCATTTATGACGTGATGCTTCGCCAGAAATGGCAGTGTCACGGTGAACGGAGGTCCAGCGATGATGGTGAGCTGGGTGAGGTCGCTTGGTTCTATTTGTCGTGTCTGGAACTCGTTGATCCGACGAGCAGGTGGGGCTCATTTTTCCGGCGAGTTTCAGGCAGAGACGAGGTTGTTGGTGTTTTCTCCGGCAGGCATGGGTCGTTCCCGGTTTTGGGGGCTGTTGGTCGAAGAAGAAGAACGGGGAAGGGAGGGTCGTCGAAGAAGACAACGTGAAGGAGGTGGGGGTCGTTCTGGTTCGCAGCTTTTTAGCTGCGTTTTTCCAGCCTTCTTCGTTATTATCATGCACAGCTTTGCTTCTTTCTCGTTTCAGCTCCCTCCTATGATTATCCAAAAGCTTGATCACATGAAAAGGTTCTCAAGAAAAGCTAACTGGAAAGACATGCTACAAATGATTAAAGATAATTTAGTACATCACCGAATCTACAATTTTATAACTTTTCATTATGAACAAGACCATTGGTTACAGTAACTCACGTTATCTAACCTTAACCAAAAAAAACCTTCGAAAGAAATGAAGCAGGCCTCATTCCCAGCCAGTAGGAGTTGGGGTGCGAGGACTTAAAGGAAATTCATGTTGAAATAAAAGAAAACCCAACAAGAAACAGACTTTAAACATTTTGCCGAATCAACATATAAAATACTAGATTTTTACTAGACAGTTTCGAAAGAAAAGAAAGCGATCTCAACGTGATTTGGGCCTGAGTCTGCCTTAGACTCGTATGGCCTCTTTATTTGAACGACGAGCATTGGCCCAGGAACGTGCCAGAGAGATGGCAATGCAGCCTAATGGCCCAAGAGGCCCCTCTCGATGTGCTGCCTGCTGCATGTCCATGCCATTCCCAAATTGACGACAAAGGAAAATATGGCGTTAAGCCAAAAATATAAAAAAAACTCTCAATGTAAACAGCCTGTTGCAGTTAAACAGAACGCTAAGATGAATTTGAAGTTCTCAATTGAAAGCACCAAAACCTCATGCTAACAGGATACCATGGGATTGCATAACTAGAACAAACTAGCCTATGTAAGCTCAACAATCAACTACAAACTGAACAATTTCGCAGGTGAACAGACATACTATTACAGTTATCCCATAGCACACATTGTCCAAATAACCATTTCAGCATTTCGAAACTATATGATATGAACTTTAATTTACTTGAATCCAAACCTCACACTCATACTCTCCCAGAATCAAACCGACGGGTAGACATAAATTCACTTTACGATATTCAGCAATGTGAGAAAGGGATATACTAAACATGCATAATATACAGACTTAATAATACAGTAGTAGATGAAATAGTAGAAGTACACTTGAAATATAACTTGCATCTCAAGTGTTTCATATCCAAAGTGTAGATTCACATTCACATGTTGTCTATGGTTCCCAAAATATACCTGGAAAACAAAGAAAGTAGGGAAAATGAGGGATCAGCAGCAACAGGACAGTATCAACAGCAATATAACAGTGCTTGCACAATTGAACCCAACCCCAAACTTCCAAAAATCAGCTTCCAACAGTTCAAACCAAGCTTCTAAACCCAAATTAAAGCCAGGTTTCCGGGCAGATACACGACTTGGAAACTATTTTCAGGAAACGTTCCAGAGTAACAGGGATTCAGGGAGTCAAAAGCAAAACCAATTCAAACAATTTCTAACATTTTTAGGACATTTCAGAAGAAAATCAATTACTTTTTCTTTCCAGTCTCTCTAAGGTGTAAAAACTGTCTCTTGAATGAGATGAAGGCTTCCTTTATAAGGCTGAGGGTCTGCTGTGTGCCTTCCAAGGTAAGGCAGTCAGATTTTTTCCAAAATACCCTCATAGGGCATCTTTTAAAACTGATTTTTGGACAGTTGTCCATTTCCTTTAGATATTTTCAACTTACAGCCTGTTTTCCCTAACCATTTTGGGCATCTGTCTATTTAGGAAGCTTCCCATCAGTTATTAAAGTTTCTTCAAGTTAAAACAATCTCCAAAATTACCCCCTAAAGTTCCCCATTATTCACTTATCCCCCTTAAATTCTGAATGCTCACAATCACAATAACGGTAAACAAACGAGCTGACACTTTCAAACAGATTGAAATTCAAAACAATTATTGAAATTATGAAGAACTAGCCTGAATGTCCTTCACACATAAACATGAATTCAGAAAATGTTCTTGAAATAAGAATTAATGCGAATGATGAACTATACTTGACTAATCTCCATTCTTCAATTCCAAAATTAATTTACAAATGTGAAATGAAACCTAGCGGAAAGAAGAAAATCTCATGAACTGAAACTAAATTAAACTCAAACCTTACGAAGCCGATTGTCATTAACAATTAAGCAAACAAGCTAATTAATGAACTTACAACCAGAACATAATGCAATTAAGCAAGAAATGAAACTTCTGAAGGACGAAAACTGGAAAAACAAACAGCCAAGCAAACAAACGGAAAAGATCAAAAGGAAACCAATCGACGCAAAGGAAATTATCCCAAACCTGTTTCGGTAAGAACTGCATAAACTCGAACAAACCTTGAAGAAAAAAGTGAACCTTTGATGGTCATTAATCGGTTGTCCTTAACATAAGACAAATGATTAATGACGATTTTGGGTTCACTCGACCTTGCTAAGCCAGAAAGGAACCTAGGGAGAGAATTGGCTATCCGGACCTCTGCTCTACCACTGATGGACCAGTTTGAAATGAAACAAACACGTATATGAGGAAGGAAGGAGATGAGGGGTTGCATGGTGTGATTCTGGATGGATTTGGGAATTTTTAGGGTTTCAGTTGCTGACCTCAAATCTGAGATTCGAGGCGATGGAGGGAGATTTGAGAGGAACTGTTTGGAGGTTTGGGATGGGGAGGTGGAAGGGAGTTCATGGTGTTAATTTGGTGGCGATTGAACGCCGGCGCCGCCACCAGAAGGTGGGGGAATTCTGGGGCAGCTGCTACGGTTTGAGGGGCAGGTTTCTAAAGATGGGGGTGTTGGGACGATGAAATGAGGGGGGAAGGGGTAGAGTGCGTTCGGACATATATATATTGAACCCCCCAGTTCTAATCCGTTGGATCAGGCAATATCAACGACCCAGATCCATCTTAATGAAACAGTGTCGTTTTGTTTGGGAGGGGAATCCAGACCGGGTTAGGCGTGGGTTGAGCCGGGTATTGGGTGGAAAATTGCTTGGGCTGGGAAATTTAATTGCAAAAGCCCAAAAATCAGATTTCTTTTTCTTTGTTTTCCTCTTCTTTTAATTTCCAATTTTCCTTTAAATTAAAACTAAAAATAAAAACCTAAATTAATTCCTAAATC
Organism: Nicotiana sylvestris; assembly: GCF_000393655.2. Taxonomy (NCBI): domain Eukaryota; kingdom Viridiplantae; phylum Streptophyta; class Magnoliopsida; order Solanales; family Solanaceae; genus Nicotiana; species Nicotiana sylvestris. Next base: position 113,790,646 of record NC_091065.1, read on the forward strand.
AATTAATCCTACCACAATAAATTAATTAACTCTAACTAACAATTACCACAAATAATTGAATACCAAATTGAAAGAAAAACTCCCAAAATTCGAAACTCAAATTAAAAAGCATAAAAATGAGTTATTTTTGTGATTTTTCCATTTTTGTAAAGCAACTAAATTACTAATTAATTCAAAAATGACAAATTAAATCTCAAATGCAAATGCAATGTATCTTTTGTATTTTTTCATGACTTAAATAAAATAAACGTGAGCATACAAATGCAAGCAAATAATGAAAAAATGCTACAAAAATCTACAAAATTGCAAATAATGGAAAAAATTCATTTTTCTTGAATTTATGGGAGTAATTCACATAGGGCAAAAATCACGTGCTCACATTACCCAAAAAGTCAAAAAATCGCCCTGGGCCCACATGGTCAAAACCCGAGACCAAAACCCGATTACTCATTCCCCCATGAACCCAAATATATAATTTATTTTGAAATTGAACCTCAAATCGAGGTCCAAATCCCCAATTTTTGAAAAACCTAGGTTCTACCCAAAACACCCAATTTCCCCCATGAAAATCATTGATTTTGAGTTGAAATCATGTGAAAAGATGTTAATGATTGAAGAAAATGACTTAAAATTGACTTACAATCGATTTGGAAGAAGGGTTATCTTTGAAAAATCGCCCAAGAGTGTTTTAGTTTTGAAAGAGTGTGAAAAATGAGAGATTTTCGGCTAAGTATAAAAATTGCAAGTTGCAGATATGGGAATTGCGACCAGGGTTCACAATTGCGAACCTCGACCTCTGCTATGTTCGCATTTGCGAAGGGGTTCTCGCATTTGCAAGGTGGGAAATGCGAAGGATGCGTCGCATTTGCGATGACTGGCAAAAAGGGGGAGTATCGCATTTGTGATAGAATCCTCGCAATTGCGAGGTAGGCTGGCCTGGGCTTCTTTCGCATTTGCGACATGCCTCTCGCATTTGCGAGCCAGGCTTTGCAAATGTGAAGCCTCCAGGCCTGCAATGAAACAGCTGAAAGTCTGCAGTTCACCAAGTCCAAAATTCACCCCGTGACCTATCCAAAACTCACCCGAACCCTCGGGGCTCCAAACCAAACATACACACCAATCTAAAAATATCATACGGACTCCCTCGTGCATTCAAATCACTAAAATAACATCAACAATTATGAATTTAGCATCAAAATCATGAAATTTTCTTAAGAACTTCAAATTTCCAATTTTCTCAAAAACGATCCGATTCACGTCGTTTCAAGTCCGTTTCTTACCAAATTGTACAGACTTACCTTAAACCACATATAAGACCTTTACCGAGTGCCGGAACCAAAATACGGGCCCGATACTCAAGTTTTAATCACAATTCATTTCCAAAACTCAAAAACAAATTTCAGAAAATAATTTTCTTTAAAAATTTATTTCTCGGGCTTGGGACCTCGGAATTCGATTTCGGGCATACGCCCAAGTCCCATATTTTCCTACGGACCCTCCAGGACCGTCCAATCACGAGTCCAGGTCTGTTTACCCAAAATATTGATCGAAGTCAACTTAAACTCATTTTAATGCAAAATTCATCATTTTTCACAGATTTTTACAAAATGGCTTTCCGGCTACGCGCCCGGACTGCGCATGCAAATTGAGGTGATGCCAAAAGAGGTTTTTAAGGCCTCGAAATACAAAATTCACTTTTAAAACTCATCACATCCTCCACCTCTAAAACAACTGTTTGTCCTCGAACGGACATAAGAAGGAAGTACTTGAGTCGGGGAAAAGATAGGGATAACGGCTCCGCATATCGAAATCGGACTCCCAAGTCGATACCTCAGCAAGCTGACCTCTCCATTGAACACGAATAGAAGGAAAACTCTTCGATCTCAACTGATGAACCTGTCGGTCTATAATAGCTATCGGTTCCTCCTCATAAGACAAGTCCTTATCCAACTGGACAATGCTGAAATCTAACACATGGGATGGATTGCCGTGATAATTTCGGAGCATGGACACATAAAACACTAGATGCACGACTGATAAGCTCGGTGGCAATGCAAGTCTGTAAGCCACTTCTCCCACTCGATCAAGAATCTCAAACGGGTCATTGCACTGAGGGCTAAGCTTGCCCTTCTTCCCAAATCTCATCACGCCCTTCATAGGCGACACTCGAAGCAATACCCACTCACCGACCATGAAATCCAAATCTCAAGCCTTGCGGTCGGCATAGCCCTTTTGCCTGGACTGAGCTATACGAAGCCTATCCTGAATAATCCTGACCTTGTCTAAGGCATCCTGAACCAGATCTGTACCTAACAACCGAGCCTCTCCTGGCTCAAACCATCCCATCAACGACCGACACAGCCTACCATACAAAGCCTTATAAGGAGCCATCTGGATACTCGACTGGTAGCTGTTGTTGTAGACAAACTCTGCTAAAGGCAAAAACTGATCCCACGAACCTCCAAAGTCAATGACACAAGCTCGGAGCATATCCTCCAAAATCTGAATAGTCCGCTCGGACTGCCCGTCCATCTAAGGATGAAATGTTGTGCTCAACTCAACCCGTGTGCCAACTCTCGCTGAACTGCTCTCTAGAAATAGGAGGTAAACTACATACCTCGATCCGAAATGATAGACTCGGGCACACCATGAATACGAACAATCTCCCGGATATAGATCTCAGCTAACCTTTGGAAAGAGTAGAAGACTGCCATAGGAATGAAATGTGCTGACTTGGTCAGCCTATCAACAATAACCCACAATGCGTCAAACTTCCTCTGTGAGTGTGTGGGAGTCCAACAACGAAGTCCATAGTGATCTACTCCCACTTCCACTCGGGAAACTCAATCCTCTGAAAACAAACCACCAGGCCTCTGATGCTCGTACTTAACCTGCTGATAGTTCAAACACCGAGCCAGATATGCGACGATATCCTTCTTCATTCTTCTCCACCAATAATGCTGCCGCAAATCCTGATACATCTTTGCGGCGCCTGGATGAATAGAGTATCAGGAACTATGGGCCTCCTCTAAAATCAACTCTCGAAGCCCATCCACATTAGGCACACAAATTCGACCATACAATCTCAAAATTCCATCATCACCTAAAGTAACCTGCTTGGCACCTCCGTGCTGCACCGTGTCTCTAAGGACACACAAATGGGGATCATCATACTGCCGATCACGGATACGCTCCAATTAAAAGGAACGAGCGAACGTGCAAGCTAACACACGACTGGGCTCAAAAACATCCAACCTCATGAACTGATTGACCAAAGCCTGAACATCCAAAGCAAGCGGTCTCTCACCGACCGGAATATAAGCAAGAGTGCCCATACTGGCTGACTTCCTACTCAAAGCATCGGCCATCACATTGGCCTTTCCCAGATGGTATAAGATGGTGATATCATAGTCTTTCAACAACTCCAACCACCTTCTTTACCTTAAATTCAACTCCTTTTGCTTGAAAAAATACTGCAGACTTTTGTGATCCGTGAACACCTCACATGCCACACCATACAGATAATGCCTCCAAATCTTCAATGCATGAACAATGGATGCTAACTCCAAATCATGAACTGGATAGTTCTTCTCATGAATTTTCAACTGTCGCGAAGAATAGGCAATGACCTTTCCATCCTGCTAAACACCGCACCAAGTCCAATAAGAGATGCATCACAATAAAATGTATAAGGCCTTGAACCTGTGGGCGAAACCAACACCGGTGCCGTAGTCAGAGCTGTCTTGAGCTTCTGAAAGCTCATCTCACACTCGTACGACCATCTGAATTGGGCACCCTTCTGGGTCACCTAGTCATCGGGGTTGCGATAGATGAAAACCCCTCCACAAACCGACGATAATAGCCTGCCAATCCCAAGAAACTCCGAATCTTTGTAGCTGATGTTGGTCTAGGCCAGTTCTTGACTGCCTCAATCTTCTTCGGATCAACCTGAATACCCTCTGCTGATAAAACATGACCCAGGAATGCAATTGAACTCAACCAGAACTCACATTTCAAAAGCTTGGCATACAACTGACTATCCCTCAAAGTCTGAAGAACCACTCTAAGATGCTGCTCGTGCTCCTCCCGGCTATGGGAATATATCAAAATATCATCAATGAAGACTATCACGAACAAATCCAAGTAAAGCCTGAACACTCGGTTCATCAACTCCATAAAGGTTGCTGGGGTATTTGTCAACCCGAATGACATCACCAAGAACTCATAATGCCCATACAGAGTGCGGAAAGATATCTTAAGGTCATCGGATGCCCTAATCCTCAATTGATGGTAGCCAGATCTCAAGTCAATCTTCGAGAATATCTTGGCACCCTAAAGCTGATCAAACAAAACATCAATCCTCGGCAATGGATACTTATTTTTGATTGTAACCTTGTTCAACTACCGGTAATCAATACACATTCTCATCGATCCGTCCTTCTTCTTAACAAATAACACTGGCGTACCCCAAGGCGAAACACTAGGTCTAATGAAACCTTTCTCAAGCAAGTCTTGCAACTGCTCCTTCAACTCTTTCAACTCTTTCAACTTAGGCAGGACCATACGATACGACAGGATAGAAATGAGCTGAGTGCCCGGAGTCAAATCAATGCAAAAGTCAATATCCCTGTCGGGCGGCATACCCAGAAAGTCCGAAGGAAATACCTTAGGAAACTCGCGAACAACGGGCACAGAATCAATAGAAGAACCTCAGCACTAGAATCAGGAACATAGGCCAAATAGGACAAACACCCCTTCTCGACCATACACCGAGCCTTCATATAAGAGATAACATTGCGGGTAGAATGACCAGAAGTCCCTCTCCACTATAAACGAGGTAAACCCGACAGTCCAAGATAGCGTGATAGGTGATAACTAGTCCATCCCCAATATGACATCGAAATCAACCATGTCCAAAAGAAGCAAATCGACACGAGTCTCAAGACCCCCAATCACAACTATACAAGAACGATGGACTCGATCTACCACAAAAGAATCACCCACCGGTGTAGACACATAAATAAGAGCACTCAATGAATCACTAGGCATGACCAGATATGGTGCAAAATAAGATGACACATAATAGTACGTAGATCTCGGATCAAATAAAATTGAAGCATCTCTTATACAAACCAGAACATTACCTGTGATAACCGCATCGAAAGCCTCAGCCTCGGGCCTGGCTGAAAGGGCATAGCATCGGGGCTGGGCCCCACCACCCTAAACTACATCTCTAGGACGGCTTACTGCTGGCTAGCCTCCACCTCTAGCGGCCTGAGCTCCACCTCTAATACCTATACCTCCACCTCTAGCACCTCTACCCCCATCTCTAGCTGGCTGGGCGGACTGTGGGACACTCAGTGACTGAACCATGGCACGGGAACCCTGATGCTGAGAGCTGCTCGGTGCTCGAGGGCAAAACCTAGCAATGTGACCCATATCAACACAAGTGTAATAAGACCTCGGCTGCTGAGACTTCTGACCCTGACGACCTGAATGACCACCCCAAAAACTCTGAAGTGGCGGTGCACTGATAGGAGCTGGTGGTGCACTGTAGGGCTGCTGATCAGATAATGCATATGGGAACCACAACCACCTGAAGCACCATGAGAAACCTGAAGTGCTGACTGAAAAAGCCTAGGAGGATGGCCTCTACCATACGAATCTCTGCCTCCTGACGAGGTACCACTGAATCGGCCTAAATGACGAGGCCTCTTGTCAGACCCCTGACCACCTCCCTACGATAGAACCATCTCAACTCTCCTGGCCATATTGGCCGCCTCCTGGAAAGAAATCTCACTCCTAGTCTCCTTGGCCATCTGGAGTCAAATAGGCTGGATAAATCCCTCAATGAACCTCCTCACCCTCTCTCTCTTTCGGTGGGAAGTATGATAAGAGCATGATGAGCCAAGTCGATGAATCTGGTCTCATACTGAGTAACAGTCATAGAACCCTGTTGGAGACGCTCAAACTACCTCCGATAGGCCTCTCTCTCTAAGTGATAAGGAGAAACTTCTCTAGAAATAGCTGAGTAAACTGCTCCCAAGTCAAAGTTGGTGATTCAGCTAGTCTAGCCAAACAATAATCTCTCCACTAAGTCTTGGCGGATCTAGACAAACAAAAAGTAGCAAAATCGACCCCATTGGTCTCAACTATCCCCATGTTCCTGAGAACCTCATGACAGCTATGTAGATAATCCTACAGATCCTCAGAAGATGCACTGCTAAAAGTAGTAGTAAAGAGCTTAGTGAACCTGTCCAACCTCCACAAAGCATCGACAGACATAGCTGCTCCATCACTGGTCTGAGCTACCACACCCCATTGAACTGCTCCAACTGGCTGAACTACTGGAGTCTGGAACTGGGGAGCTACCTGCTCTGGAGATCGAGTAGCAGGAGTTTGGGCTCCTCCTCCAGCATGAGAGATGGCTGGTGCTACAGGAAGCAAGCCTGCCCGGGTGACACTCTCCATAAGTCCCACTAGATGGACTAGAGCATCCTAGAGTACTCGGGTAGCAATAAACACCTCTGGGACCTAAGCTAGGCACAACGGAACTGGTGGGGCCGGAACCTCATCATCAAAGTCAACCTAAGGCTCCGTTGTTGGTGCCGCTGCACTAGGCTGAGCTCTGCCCCTACCTCGGCCCCTAGCACGGCCTTGGACTCGCCCTCTACCCCTCGTGGGAGCTACTGTTGGGGGCTCGGGCTGTTGGTCAATGGATGAGGAAGTGCGTGTTCTCGCCATCTGCGAAAGAACAGAGTAGAAATTCAATTAGCATTAGAAACCAAACCGCACAACAGGAAAGAATAAATGTGAAGTTTTTCCTAACTCTGTAGCCTCTGGGGGATAAATACAGATGTCTCCATACCGATCCCTCAGACTCTACTAAGCTTGTCTGTGAACTGTGAGACCCATGTAACTTAGAACTCTGATACCAACTTGTCATGACCCGGATTTTCCACCCTCGGGAGTTGTGATGGCACCTACTAATGTGAGTTAGGCAAGCCAATTATTTGAACAGATTGCTTCTTTATCTATTTTATACTCTTTAACAATTATAAAGCCAAAGCGTGTGGTCAGCAGAAAATTTCAATAAGCGGAAGTAAAGCAGTAAATTATCTGAACATGTAACTAATACAACTGTTTAAGCCTTAACCACCCAGAACTGGTGTCACAGTGTCACAAACGATCTATGATTTACTACATACAAGGTCCAGAAAAAATAAACGATACACTAATTCTGAATTAAAGAAATAAAACAGGGATAAAGGGATAGAGGGAGACGCCAGGGCCTGCGGACGCCTGCAGGTCTACCTTGGATCTCCGCGTGGACTGAAGGTAGCCACCCAATCTACGGTCCAAAAGCTGCTCCGGGATCTGCACATAGTGCAGAGTGTAGTATCAGCACAACCGACCCCATGTGCTGGTAAGTACCTAGCCTAACCTCGGGGAAATAGTGACGAGGCTAGGACTAAACTACCACATAAACCTGTGCAATTCAACTATATGCAGCGGAAAAGAAGAACAGAAATAAACAGTCAAATATGGGAGGGGTAGCATGTTGCGGGGGAGATATCAATTCATAATAGAAAAACAACAGGTAATTTAAGGAAATAGTAAATCTCGGATATCAACAAAGAACCAGAAATCAATAAGTGCACGACATCACCTTTCATGCTTTTACTCTCGTCCTCACCATATAATCAATATAATCGGCACAGAATGGTACATCGTGTGGTACGACAAAACCTTCGTGCTTTACACTCTTTCCTCACAAATCATACACGACATCACCCTTCTTGCTTTAACACTCTCTCACCAAAATAATACACGACATCACCCTTCGTGCTTTAACACTCTTCCTCACCCAAACAACAATTACAAACAATAGGGCAAGGGAATAAATGAAATTACGATAAAAATCCCGGTAAGGGAACAATAGTTCAACAATCAAGTCCCGGCAAGAGAATAACATCAAAAGAAACCTCAACATCCCGGAAATGGGGATAACATGAAAAACAACAATATCCCGGCAAGGGAGTTAATATAATGATTCTCTTCTCTTTTCCACTTTTACTTTACAACTCACTTCCCAACTTTGAGCCAATGCTCTAAAAGATTCAATTTTCACTTATACTTTCACATTACATTATACAACTCGAGCCAACGCTCCTCAATGTTCAAATGTCACAATTATTTCCACAAACTTTACCCAACAATAGAAATCATCATCAAAGCGGGAATAATACAACGAAGCCATAATAATCACAATATAAGACGCACGAGCATGATTGACACCAACATATAGATACTCGTCACCATGCCTATACGTCGTACTCGACAAATACCACATAGCAAATAGGACTCAACTCTTAATCCCTCAAGCTAAGGTTAGACCAAACACTTACCTCAATGCCACGAACATAATTCACGTCTCAACTATCACTTTACCTCTTGATTCCACCACCAATTCGCTCATATCTAGCCACCAGTTACTTAATTACATCAATAAACGCTAAATGAATCAACTCCAATGCATGAAAATGAGTTTTCCAAAGTTTTACCTGTCACACCTCCTTTTTACCTTACACCCCCGGAAAGGGTGTAAATAAAGGGAGTTTTTCCAATTAAAGGAGAATCGAAACGGGATTTATTATAAAGATTCAGAGTTGCCACTTGGGAGATTTATGGTGTCCCAGGTCACCAGTTTTAATCCCGAATCGAGGAATAGTTTGACTCTGTTTAACAGTCCACGAACCAGAAATCCGAGTAAGGAATTTTGTTAACCCGGGAGAAGGTGTTAGGCATTCCCGAGTTTCGTGGTTCTAGCACGGTCGCTCAACTATTATAGTTGGCCTATTATTTGATTTTAAAACACTTTTGAACCTATGTGCATTTTAACTTTAAAATCGCTTTTACTTATTTTAAAGAAGATTTAACGTCGTCTAAAATATGTCTTTGGATCGCGCCACATGAAATGCACCTGCAATCCGAAACACATTTTATTTAACGTTATTAGGATTTGGGTCACATGAAATGCAACTCGAGATTAAGGAAATCAGTTATTAAAATAACTCGCCAAAAATGACTACGCGTTTGCAATTTGCGAGGGCCATGGAAAATTCAACTGAATGGCACACCTCAATTTCTAAAGGATTAAAGTTAATTAAGTGAGGGCCATTGGTTTTGAGATTTTATTTATCACGGCATACCTCGAATTATTCTTAAAAGAAAAGATTTGCACTCAATTATAGCAATCTACAGATGTTCATAGAATCAATTACTTTCCTACATTCAAGATCGTGTGTTAAAGTTGAGAGCTACAGAGTCATGTATTGGATTGGAAGAGATTATGATAACTCAAAATTCATCAACCATTGGCCTAAACCCAAACCAGTTGAACCAAAGGATACTTTAAGAACATAAAATTACCAACTAACTTTATACATCTACCACAAACACGGGAACGCTATTATAAGCTTGATTCCAACAAATTCAAAACTAAAGGTTTAGCTCAATTGAAGCCAATAAATATACGTGTGGACATGTTCAATTTCCTTTTAATTTTAAATCTATTCAAGCCTTAAACAAACTCATGACTTGCTACTGACGTTTTCACTATTTCACTTAATCCGAGGATTCCAGTTTCGGAACCTATTGCAATTTCAGAACTTATTTCAAACGAAGAAGCACATCCATATTCTTCAAAACACTTGAGCAATGGATCTATGGTATTACAAATGAAACTCTAATATTAACTAATTATCAACAGTAAACATCAAACTATCTCTTGGCATCTAACAATTTGAATATCTAAATTTAACTTACTGAGAATTTCAAAGCTTAATAGAGAAAGAATTCGTAAAACCAATTTAGCAATTATACATACTAGATCTAAACATTTGAACATGATTAGAGGATAAATGATTTTTGGTCTAAAAGAGAGGACAATTCAAAACAAAACCTGCAGATACACACGATAGATCTATGCATTTGAACCCAAATATAAGGTGAATAGAATGGTGTTTCCATACGGAATTCATACAGAGTAATAGGGGTGTGTACACATACCTAATTCGCAAAGAATTAATAGAACATGTTCAAACGGAGATCTGAAAATAGGAGTTGAAATCCAGCGAACCCAAAAGCAACAGATTCCCTAAAATCAGCACTTCTAACAACTCAACCAACTTTGATATCCCAGGATTATAAACTGAACTTTGGATGAAACATAGCTTCACTCACAAGCACTGTGTCGATGCTCTAATAACAGACATGGACTCGAACAAAAATGTAGTAGCACCGGAACCTCGTTGAAAATTCAAAACAGACGGAATCTCGGACATCATATCAACAAACACCTCCACGGAACTGAACAAATTCACTCGACATGGATTTGGGTAGCATTTTCGAGCTGACTTTCGCACTGTTTTGAGTTAGTTGCAGGGAGTTTTTGATCTAGTTTTACCGCTGGGTTCGAACCCGGTTCGCCAGATTCTATGGCAAGTTGTTTGTGACGTGAAGCTTCGCCAGAAATGGTAGCTTCGCGGTGAACGGAGGTCCAGCGACGATGGTGAGCTGGGTGAGGTCGCTTGGTTCTGTTTGTCGCGTCTGGAACTCGTTGATCCGACTAGCAGGTTGAGCTCATTTTTTCGGCAAGTTTCAGGTAGAGACGAGGTCGTTGGTGTTTTCTCCGGCGTGCATGGGTCGTCCCGGTTTTGGGGGCTGTTTAGAAGAAGAAGAACGGGGAAGGGAGGGTCGTCGAAGAAGATGACGTGAAGGGGTTAAGGGTCGTTTTGGTTCGCAGCCTTTTAGCTGCGTTTTTCCAACATTCTTCGTTATTATCATGCGCAGCTTTGCTGCTTTCTCGTTTCATCTCCCTCCTACGATTATCCAAAAGCTTGATCACCTGAAAAGGTTCTCAAGAAAAGCTAACTGGAAAGACATGCTACAAATGATTAAAGATAATTCAGTACATCACCGAATCTACAATTTTATAACTTTGCATTGTGAACAAGATCATTGGTTACAGTAACTCACGTTGTCTAACCTTAAGCAAAAAAACACCTTCTAAAGAAATGAAGCAGGCCTCATTCCCAGCCAGTAGGTGTTGGGGTGCGAGGACTAAAAGAAAATTCACGTTGAAACAAAAGAAAACCCAACAAGAAACAGACTTTAAACATTTTGCCGAATCAACATATCAAATACAAGATTTTAACTAGACAGTTTTGAAAGAAAAGAAAGCGATCTCAACGTGATTTGTGCCTGAGTCTGACTTAGACTCGTATGGCCTCTTTATTTGAATGACGAGCATTGGCCCAGGAACATGCCATAGAGATGGCAATGCTGCCTAATGGCCCAAGAGGCCCGTCTCGATGTGCTGCCTGCTGTATGTCCATGCCAACCCCAAATTGACGACAAAGGAAAATATGGCGTTAAGCCAAAAATATAAAAAAAAAACTATCAATGTAAACAGCATGTTGCAGTTAAACAGAACGCTAAGCTGACTTTGAAGTTCTCAATTGAAAGCAACAAAACCTCATGCTAACAGGATACCATGGGATTGCATAACTAGAACAAACTAGCCTATGTAAGCTCAACAATCAACCACAAACTGAACAATTTCGCAGATGAACAGACATACTATTACAGTTATCCCATAGCACACATTGTCCAAATAACCATTTCAGCATTTCGAAACTATATGATATGAACTTTAATTTACTTGAATCCAAACCTCACACTCATACTCCCCCAGAATCAAACCGACAGGTAGACATAAATTCACTTTACGATATTCAGCAATGTGAGAAAGGGCTATACTAAACATGCATAATATACAGACTTAATAATACAACAGTAGATGAAATAGTAGAAGTAAACTTGAAATATAACTTGCATCTCAAGTGTTTCATATCCAAAGTGTAGATTCACATTCACATGTTGTCTATGGTTCCCAAAATATACCTGGAAAACAAAGAAAGTAGGGAAAATGAGGGATCAGAAGCAACAGGACAGTATCAGCAGCAATATAACAGTGCTTGCACAATTGAACCCAACCCCAAACTTCCAAAAATTAGTTTCCAGCAGTTCAAACCAAGCTTCTAAACCCAAATTAAAGCCAGGTTTCCGGGCAGATACACGACTTGGAAACTATTTTCAGGAAAAGTTCCAGAGTAACAGGGATTCAGGGAGTCAAAACCAAAACCAATTCAAACAATTTCTAACATTTCTAGGACATTTCAGAAGAAAATCAGTTACTTTTTTCTTTCCAGTCTCTCTAAGGTGTAAAAACTGTCTCTTGAATGAGATGAAGGCTTCCTTTATAAGGCTGAGGGTCTGTTGTGTGCCTTCCAAGGCAAGGCAGTCAGATTTTCCCCAAAATACCCTCATAGGGCATCTTTTAAAACTGATTTTTGGACAGTTGTCCATTTCCTTCAGATATTTTCAACTCACAACCTATTTTCCCTAACCATTTTGGGCAGCTGTCCATTTAGGAAGCTTCCCATCAGTTATTAAAGATTCTTCAAGTTAAAACAATCTCCAAAATTACCCCCTAAAGTTCCCTATTATTCACGTATCCCCCTTAAATTCTGAATGCTCACAATCACAATAACGGTAAACAAACGAGCTGACACTTTCAAACAGATTGAAATTCAAAACAACTATTGAAATTATGAAGAACTAGCCTGAATGTCCTTCACACATAAACATGAATTCAGAAAATGTTCTTGAACAAGAATTAATGCGAACGATGAACTATACTTGACTAATCTCAATGCTTCAGTTCCAAAATTAATTCACAAATGTGAAATGAAACCTAGCGGAAAGAAGAAAATCTCATGAATTGAAACCAAATTAAACTCAAACCTTACGAAGCAGATTGTCATTAACAACAAAGCAAACAAGCTAATTAACGAACTTACAACCAGAACATAATGCAATTAAGCAAGAAACGAAACTTCTAAAGGACGAAAACTGGAAAAACAAACAACCAAGCAAACAAACAAACGGAAAAGATCAAAAGGAAACCAATCGACGCAAAGCAAATTATCCCAAACCTGTTTCGGCAAGAACTGCATGAACTTGAACAAACCTTGAAGAAGAAAGTGAACCTTTGATGATCATTAATCGGTTGTCCTTAACAAAAGACAAATGATTAATGACGGTTTTGGGTTCACTCGACCTTGCTAAGCCAGAACGGAACCCAGGGAGAGACTTGGCTATCCAGACCTCTGCTCTACCACTGACGGACCAGTTTGAAATGAAACAAACACGTATTTGAGGAAGGAAGGAGATGAGGGGTTGCATGGTGTGATTCTGGGTGGATTTGGGAATTTTTAGGGTTTCAGGTGCTGACCTCAGATCTGAGATTCGAGGCGATGGAGGGGGATTTGAGAGGAACTATTTGGAGATTTGGGATGGGGAGGTGGAAGGGAGTTCATGGTGTTAATTTGGTAGCGATTGGACGCCGACGCCGCCACCGGACGGTGGGGGAATTCTGGGGCAGCTGCTAGGATTTGGGGGCAGGTTTCTGAAGATGGGGGTGTTGGGACGATGAAATGAGGGGGGTAGGGTGCGTTCGGACATATATATATTGAACCACCCCCCCAGTTCTAATCCGTTGGATCAGGCAATATCAACGGCCCAGATCCATCTTAATGAAACGGTGTCATTTTGTTTGGGAGGGGAATCCAGACCGGGTCAAGCGTGGGTTGGGTCGGGTATTGGGTGGAAAATTACTTGGGCTGGGAAATTTAATTGCAAAAACCCAAAAATCATATTTCTTTTTCATTCTTTTCCTCTTCTTTTAATTTCCAATTTTCCTTTAAATTAAAACTAAAAATAAAAACCTAAATTAATTCCTAAATCAAATAATCCTACCACAATAAATTAATTAACTCTAACTAACAATTACCACAAATAAGTGAATACCAAATTGAAAGAAAAACTCCCAAAATTTGAAACTCAAATTAAAAAGCGTAAAAATGAGTTATTTTTGTGATTTTTCCATTTTTGTAAAGCAACTAAATTACTAATTAATTCAAAAATGCCAACTAAATCTCAAATGCAAATGCAATGTATTTTTTGTATTTTTTCATGACTTAAATAAAATAAACGTGCGCATACAAATGCAAGCAAATAATAAAAAAATACTACAAAAATCTACGAAATTTCAAATAATGGAAAAAATCAATTTTCTTGAATTTATGGGAGTAATTCACATAGGGCAAAAATCACGTGCTCACAGCTGCCCCTCTTTGCCTGAAAACACGAAGAGTTTTCGTGCAAAGATAAAGTGAGCGGATACGAGCGATTTTTGCCCGTTTGAATACTCCATGGGAAGCATTTTTAAAAGATTTGACCGCACCCTGCTTCTGAGGTTGCCTACATATCCTTGGCTATAAAGGAATCAGGTAAGTGTAGTTCGGGAAGTTTCGGTAGCTGGGACTACCATGAAGCTGGGATTTCACTACTATTGTTGCTACTACTGCTTGCTGAACCTCATTATTACACCATGTTAAAATAAAACAAGAAGCTAGTCTAGACTATGATCTATGGATTACAAAAATCCTATCTATATCTTCAAACTTGATCTTGTGCTTCTTGTTGCCTTGTTGTTCTCCATTCTTTCGGAGACGTACGTTTGTTGCCACCTTGAATTGTAAACTGAGATGTTTCCCCTTCTTCAGGTGGGCGCCTGACTGCTGCACTTGATATGTATTCCCTGCTCTCCAGGCGGGCTCCTGACTTCAAAACGTGAATGTATTCCCATGCTATCCAGGCGGGCTCCTGACTGCTGACTTGAAATGTATTCACTGCTCTTCAGGTGGGCTCCTGACTACTGACGTAAAATGTATTCCCTGCTCTTCAGGCGGGTTCCTAACTTCAAAATAAACAAAGCAAAGAATTTGAAAGCTAAACTTAAATGATACTCCCTTGTTCTCCAGGCGGGCTCCTGAGTGTTGCGCTTGAAAGTATTCCCTGCTCTCCAGGCGGGTTCCTGACTTCAAAATAAACAAAGCAAAGAATTTGAAAGCTAAACTTAAATGATACTCCCTTGTTCTCCAGGCGGGCTCCTGACTGCTGCGCTTGAAAGTATTCTCTGCTCTCCAGGCGGGCTCCTGACTTCAACTTGAAATGTCTTCCCTACTCTCCAGGCGGGCTCCTGACTTCAACTTGAAATGTATTCTCTGCTCTCCAAGCGGGCTCCTGCTTCAACAAAACAGACAAAACAAAGAAAACTTTCTGCCCCAGTCTGGTGGCTGGGGACAGATGTGATTGTAAAACTAAATCATATTACCAAGTATTACTAAGGATTTGAAAGCTAGGTCCCATTATTCAGGGGGTCCTGACAACTCTTAACTAAACGACAATTTAAAATCTAAGTTATATCTTCTACAGGTGTGACTTCTGCTAAATCTTGCTATCTAAGAGGATCTTTAAACTACTTCCCATTATCCAGGAGGGTCCTGAAACTCAAAAGTCAAATTTTATTCTTAAAGGTGACAGCTTTCATGTCTGAATTATACTACCTTACAGCAGAATTTATGCTAAATGTTGGTATCTAATCGAAATCTTAAGCTAAGTCCCATTATTCAGGAGGGTCCTGAAAACTCCTTACTGAATCCTATCTTGAACATGCAAATTTCTAAGCCAACTTATATTCCTTTGGGATGCATCTATGCTAGATCTTGTTACTTACGATTGTTTTGAATTTTAAACTAGGTCCCATTTTTCAGGAGGGTCCTGACGACTCCTAATTGAATCCTATCTCAAGAATGAAAACATTGAAACCAACTTATATTTCTTTGGGATACATTTATGCTAGATCTTGCTACTCATGATTGTTTTGAATTTAAAACTAGGTCCTATTTTCCAAGAGGGTCCTGAAAATCAAAAATCAAACCTGTTTAGTGACTGCCTTTCTCCACGGATAGTTTTTCCGAATCCAACGAATTTTCTGCCCCTGTTTCAATCAAAGAAAATTTTGTTAGTTTAAAGTGGTGGTTAGCTGATGGCATTCTTGTTGAAGATCTTTCCGCTGCATTGTTTTGTTCTGACTGACTTCCCCGAACTGACCTTGAACCGCTTTGACTTTCTGATTGACTTTCACACCCCATGACCTTTGACGAACCGAATGTTCTATACCCATGCTGTTGTTTTGCCTCTGATCCTTTTATCTAAACCTTTGCACCCCCCATGACATTACCAGCCCCTTCCACCAATGAGACTTTCGGTGATTCCTTGTACCCTCCCCTTACATCGTGTTATCCTTAGTATGCTCCGACCACGATGTGCTTTGCAATTTTGGAAGTTGGTAGTGAGTTTTGACTTGCTTTGAACAAGACTGACATTAAAACATCTTAGGCAGATAATCCCAAAAGGAATGAAATGCAATGACTTTGCGGGTTAAGGATAAGAAGAATCTAAAACCAGATGACTGCTACAAAAGGGAAAAAGAAAAAGAAACTTATCTGATTGGAACAGCTGGTACCAATGATCATGACATGCATTTCGGATTAATCGGCCCAATCTGTCTAACCAATCAATTTTTAGTTGCCGTACTTTGTTGCCCCGAAATTTCCATGACCTGATTACTTTACCCAAACCTTGACCATGTTCGTCCTGCGGTGCCTTGAAACAGTTTTCCCACCAACAGACCTTTCTCACTTGTTGCCTTTTCAACTCACTTTCGCCTCAAGGTGCCCGTGAGGGTTTTCAACAATAA
Organism: Nicotiana sylvestris; assembly: GCF_000393655.2. Taxonomy (NCBI): domain Eukaryota; kingdom Viridiplantae; phylum Streptophyta; class Magnoliopsida; order Solanales; family Solanaceae; genus Nicotiana; species Nicotiana sylvestris. The sequence goes on from NC_091065.1 coordinate 113,807,378, forward strand.
GACTCTCTCGTTTTAATTTCTCTCAACTCTCGTCGCCTTACGGTGCCTGTGAAGGTTTTCACCAATAAGACTCTCTCATTATATTTCTCTCAACTCCCGTCGTCTTACGGTGCCTATGAAGGTTTTCACCAATAAGACTCTCTTATTTTTATTTTTCTACTTGAACTAGAGTGTTGCCCCTGACATGAATTACCTTTGCCTGCTTGACTTGGCATTACTCAAAGACTGATCAGAAGGTCTTTCTTTGGACCATAATGTGGGCTTTTGGACAAGGTTAAAAAGAAAGGGTAGAAAAGGCTCAAAACAATTCAAATGGGTTAAACTTACAACTTTCGGAATCAGGTTTCTCACAACATCCACAACTTCTGCCCCAGTTCCTTGCTTGGGGACTTTTGAAATTTTGTTTTGATGAGACGGAACCATGAGGCTGCCTACGTATCCTTAAAAGGAATCAGGTCGAACGTAGTTCATGTCATAGAAATTACTTTGTTGTTGCAATTTTTCTTTTCTCTCTTTCTTTTCTTTCTCTCTTTTTCTTCTGTTATTCTTCTTTTCTCTCTCTTTTTCTTCTCTTTTTTTTTGTTTGCTTTTCTCTTTTCTTTTCTTTTCATTCTCGTTCTGCTCTCTTTTCATTTTTCTTCTCTTTTTCCTTTCTTGTTCATTCTTTCTTTTTCTTTTCACTTACTTATCCTCCGCACTTGCGTCTCTAAATTGTGCCGTTGATCCCGAAAGAGGGGTATGAAAGAAAATAAATAAGGCTCAAAAAGGGGTAACAAAGGATAAAGTGTTTAGATAGTAGAAAAAATGCCTTCGTCATTTCAATCTTCAAAATATGCCAAATACAAACAAGTACAATCAAAGAAAGAAATCATACATAATATCTCTTGACTGCATCGGAGTTGATAGCAATTTCTACACATTTCCCTTCTATATCTGTCAAATATAATGTGTCATTGGATAATACTTTGGATACAACAAATAGCCCCTGCCAGTTTGGGGCGAACTTTCCTTTTGCTTCAGCCTGATGAGGCAAGATACGTCTCAACACTAGTTGACCCACTTCGAACTTCCGTGGACGTACCTTCTTGTTATATGCTCTTGCCATTCTCTGTTGGCACAATTGGCCATGACATACTGCCGCCAATCTCTTTTCATCGATCAAACTTAATTGCTCCAAGCGGGTTTTGACCCATTCAACGTCATCAATTTCTGCCTCAGCAACAATCTGAAGGGATGAGATTTCAATTTCTACGGGTATTACTACCTCTGTTCCATACACCAACAAATAAGGAGTAGACCCTACTGAAGTGCGAACAGTAGTGCGATAACTCAGCAATGCGAACGGCAGCTTTTCATGCCACTGCCTAGAACCTTCCACCATTTTTCGAAGTATCTTCTTTATATTCTTGTTGGCTGCCTCGACTGCTCCATTCGCCTTAGGGCGATATGGGGTGGAATTGTGATGTATAATCTTAAACTGCTGACATGTTTCCGTCATCAAATGACTGTTGAGGTTAGCGCTATTGTCCGTGATGATTACCTTCGGAATCCTAAACCGACAAATGAAATTTGAATGCACAAAGTCGACCACTGCTTTCTTGGTCACAGATTTGAACGTTTTTTCGCTTCAACCCACTTAATGAAATAATCAATGGCTATCAGGATAAACCTGTGTCCGTTCGATGCTGTCGGCTCGATTGGCCCAATGACATCCATGCCCCAAGCAACAAAAGGCCATGGTGCAGACATTGTATGTAATTCAGATGGTTGAGAATGAATCAAATCTCCATGCACTTGGCACTGATGGCATTTACACACAAAACCGATGCAATCCCGCTCCATAGTGAGCCAGTAGTAACCTGCTCGGAGAATCTTCTTTGCTAGAACGTACCCACTCATATGTGGTCCACAAACTCCGGAGTGTACCTCAGTCATGATGACTGTGGCTTGTCTGGCATCTATGCATCTTAGCAATCCAAGATCTGGAGTTCTTTTGTATAATACCCCTCTATTAAAGAAAAATCCACTTGCCAATCGTCGAATTGTTCTTTTCTGATCACCTGTGGCCTGTACCGGATATACCCCCATCCGGAGGTATTCTTTGATATCATGGAACCATGGCTCTCCATCAAGTTCTTCTTCTACCATATTACAGTAAGCATGCTGATCACGGACCTGAATCTGCAAAGGGTCTACATAAGCCTTATATGGATGATGTAACATTAACGCCAGAGTAGCCAAAGCATCAGCGACTTCATTATGGATCCTTGGGATATGCTTGAATTCTATCGACTGAAACCGTTGACAAAGATCATCCAAACATTGTCTGTACGGTATGAGTTTCAAATCCCATGTTTCCCAATCTCCCTGAATCTGGTGCACTAGGGGGTCCGAGTCACCCAAGACCAAGACTTCCTGGACACCCATATCCACAGCTAACCTTAAGCCCAGAATGTAGGCCTCGTATTCAGCCATGTTGTTGGTACAGTAAAAACGAAGCTGAGCCGTAACAGGATAGTGCTGCCCTATTTCAGAAATAAGTATTACTCCTATCCCCACACCCTTCATGTTTACAGCCCTATCAAAGAAAAGTTTCCATCCCGGCTTCTCAACTTGCTCCAACTCATCAATGTGAATCACCTCTTCATCAGGGAAATAAGTTTTCAAAGGTTCGTAATCTTCATCAACCAGAGTCTCGGCCAGGTGGTCCGCCATGGCCTGTGCTTTCATCATAGTTCAAGTCACGTAGACAATGTCAAACTCTGTGAGCAGGATCTACCACTTTGCAAGCCTCCCTGTGGGTATTGTCTTCTGAAAGATATACTTCAATGGATCCAAGCGAGATATTGAGGTAAGTAGTACAAGATGACAAATAATGTTTCAACTTCTGCGCCACCCAAGTTAGGGCACAACATGTCCTCTCAAGCTGAGTGTACTTAACCTCGTACGGTGTGAATTTCTTGCTGAGATAATATATGGCCTGCTCCTTCCTGCTAGTGATATCATGTTGACCGAGTACACAGCCGAATGAATTGTCCAATACCGTCAAATATAGAATCAAAGGTCGCCTGGCGGGACCAACACGGGTGGATTTGACAAATACCCCTTTATCTTATCAAATGCCTCCTGACATTCATCTGTCCACTTGACCGCAACGTCTTTCTTTAACAGCTTGAAGATAGGCTTACAAGTTGTCGTGAGCTGAGTGATGAACCTGCTGATATAATTCAATCTCCCCAACAAACGCATCACCTCGGTCTTGTTCTTCGGAGGTGGCAATTCCTGGATGGCCTTGATTTTTGATAGGTCCAATTCAATACCCCGGCGGCTGACTACGAACCCCAACAACTTTCCAGACGGCACCCCAAAAGCACACTTTGCAGGATTAAGCTTGAGATTGTACCTGCAAAGCCTTCGGAAGAACTTCTTCAGATCCCTAACATGGTCAGACTGCTTTCTAGACTTCACGATCACATCATCCACGTACACCTCGATTTCCTAGTGTATCATATCATGGAATATACTCTGTGTTGTCTGGTGTACACCTAAGCTTGAGACGTACACCCCAACTATTTTTAGTTTTTAGCTTTTCTCTGTGTCATGGCCCAGGGCCCCTGAACAATACTCACAACTCACCGAGCGATCAAGATTTCTGGGAAGGGGATTCAGCATTTTGGCCTCAATCGGATTCAACATACCAAACTTGACACCATGTACACCTAAGCTTGAGACGGCACCCCAACTATTTTTAGTTTTTAGCTTTTCTCTGTGTCATGGCCCAGGGCCCCTGAACAATACTCACAACTCACCGAGCGATCAAGATTTCTGGGAAGGGGATTCAGCATTTTGGCCTCAATCGGATTCAACATACCAAACTGTCTCAGTCTGTGGAATAGGATATGATTCTCCCAATGGAGTGAAAGTCTTCTGCTTCTGCAACCTTTCATTCTTAAAGGCTTGATTGGGTTGAAAACCTGTTCCAGGAGGGTTTTTGTAGGCTTTTGGGGGTGGATGGGTATTTTGTGGAGCTTGGTAGGGACTCTGTGGAGCTAGCACACGCCATTGCGCATGAGCGGGAGGTTGGGTATAGGTTTGTGCGTGATAGACAGAAAAATGGAGATCTAGAGGTGGGTAGTAGTGTTGTGGTGGGCTATATGGAGTGTGGGGGTATGTTTGGGGATAGGGTCGAGGCTGGCTGTAGAATGGTGGAAGGTTCCTGGATCTACCCCAAACTGCCGACTCGATCGTTGCAATATCCTCTTTCTTCTTCTTTTCGAGCACACCCCCAATACCGTTTTGAATGGCCTGAGTGGTTGCTTTGATTGCTGAATAACTCATAATCTTATTGGACTTGAGTCCCTCCTCAACCATGCCTCCCATTTTCATAACTTCATTAAAGGACTTGCCCATTGCTGACACCAAATGACCAAAATAAGTGGGCTCCAAAGCCTGCAAGAAATAATCAACCATCTCGCTTTCTTTCATCGGGGGGTCAACCCTTGCTGCTTGCTCTCTCCAACGGAACCCATATTCTCGAAAACTCTCATCGGGCTTCTTCTCAATCTTCATCAATGACAGACGATTTGGGATGATTTTGAGATTATACTGAAAATGACAGGCGAAGGCTTGGGCCAAATCGTCCCATTGTGTACCACCTGCTATGATCTTGTCTGGTGTGCCATTCTAGCATTGACCCACTCAAACTTTTGCTGAAATACGCCATCAACAATTCATCTCTTCCACCTGCTCCTCTCATCTTGCTACAGAGCCTTCTTAAGTGTGCTACGAGGTTGCCATGCCCATCGTACAGATCAAACTTGGGCATTTTGAACCCCGCTAGCAACTGAACATCTGGGAACAGACATAAATCCTTATAGGCCACACTTACTTGGCCTCCCATCCCCCTCATATCTCGAAACGATTTCTCTAAGCTTTTGACCTTTCTGATCATCTCTTCATGCTCAGGATTTCTGGGCGGTTTCTCGGTCCTTGCTGGGATATCAAGATGAGGAGTGTAAGGATATGGTTCTGGAACTTTGAAGGTGGGTTCAGGGGGATAGTACTGGTTATCGTGAGTTTGGAACAGGGGTTTACTGGAAGATTGGTATAATGTAGCTAGTGGAGGTGCCACAAAAATAGGTGTAATCAGTGGGGGAGGGTATGGGACTTGTTTGGGTGGTGGAGCTTGAGAAGTATGGGAAGTGGTGCCTTGACATTGTTCGTAGAGGGGGAAGGCTGGAGATGAGTTCACAGTGGGAGGCTCCGGAGGTTGGGCTTATGGTGGGATATAAGCAAGATTGGCGGGATAAACCGGTGGTGGATGCCCTTTCGCCCAAGCTCGATACATTTCAGTCATCTGCTGTTTCAGCTTATACATTTCTTCCCTCATTGCATTAACGTCCATTTCTTCCACCTCTTTCGATGGGTCGACAATACTTGTTTCCAGTTCATGGTCGACTATATTCAGCCTGTCTTTCGATCGGGTGTTGTAGGAGAGAGTTGCTAGAATGCCAGTCAACTAACCATCTGCCTGAACTTAATACATCAAACAAACAACTTTGTTAGCGATTAGGCTTTAACAGATTGGTAACCGCACATTGGGCATGAATGCACCTAAATAGTTAACCGTCTCTATTATGTATTTGATCGGTTGTATGCGTAATCCCGGCCATTTCTTTCTTTTAGTTGCAAATATCCCTTTTCTTTTCTTTCCTTTCCTTTCCTTTCATTCTGGCCTCTGTTCTCTCCTTGTTTTTACTCTCTCTTATTTTCTCTTTTTTCTTTCTTGTATTTCCGCTCTTTCCTTTTCTTTACTCTCTTGTTTTTCCTCTTATTTTATTTCCCCCTTTTTTTTCTTTTCTTTCTTTTCTTTCTTTTGGTTCTGGTTGAATCCTATGGAGATTGCCTACGTATCATGACCCCACATGAATCAGATCGAGCATTGTTCTGGTGGATAAGTGTGAAATAAAACATTCTTTTTTGGAATTTTCAGTTTTCATAAAATAAAACAACAAATGCCTCCATTACAAACTCAAAACTAACAAATTCCAAAAGATTAACAGATTTCGATGCAAAGATGAAACACATACTCCAAAAATAGACTGGCATACTCCGAAAAAATACATACTCAAAACAGAAAGAAAATGCAAACTCAACATGACTTACAGACTCTGACAAAAAAGGAAATACAGACTCAAACGAAATATCACGAGTACATCAAAGCTCCTGGTGCCTGCGGGACATCATTCGGTCTTGCCACGGGCCTATGTGCAAGATCCCTTTGAACTCGGTCCAAGTCGTTCATTATTTGTTTAACAAAGATCATCACCGCTGCAAAGAATGTAGTGGGAGTCATATCCTCACAGATGTGGCACTTCATAAAGATGTAGTCGGCAATACTTCTAATTCTTTCTCTTATGGTGCCCTTTTCTTGTAACAAACGCCCAATTTGCTGGGCCCTGGCTTCCAAAGTTTGCTCAGCCACATGATTTTGCTCCTGAAGTTGTTGCAAATCTATTTCTAATTGCGCCAATGTTGTATAACAATGTTCCCTTTGAACTTTGAAGTCTTTGGCATGTTTGATCATTTTGTTTTCCGTGGCGATGACCCTTTTCTTCAACCCTGCGACCTCATCGTCGTACCTTTCTCTCAATTGCTTAACCAGGAGTACCCGTTCGTCTACATTCTTAGCCAATTGTTTTTGAGCCTTAGCTAGTTCACTTTCTGCTTTGTTCAAATCGAAATTGTAGTCACTCACTTTCTGCCTCAGGTTAGCTATGAGCTTTTCATCTCTGTCACTTCAGACTGGATTTTCTGCCGCTACTTTCAATTTCTGAATTTGAGCTCAAAGGGCTTCATTTTCTTTGGCTAGACTTTTCTTTTCCCCTTCATCCACCGCCACTTGCAAGCTATTCTCGAATCGAAGTTCTCTGACTTGCTTTTCCAACTTGCTTATGGTAGCCCTGTACTCGTTTTCTTTGGTCAGCCAATCCCATTGTACCTATGCTCCGTCGGTGAATTGCTGGACATAGGGTCTCTATGCGGGCCTGTCAGGCTCATGTTGAACTCGAGATCTTTTACCATACCAAGCAATATAACTGGGCTCCACCTCTCCTCTGGATAGGTCTCGTACTTGCATGTTAGGCCCAAAGAATTTGCACTGATGCCAAACCCGACGCACTTTTTCTTCTGGGAAGGCAGCTTTTGGATCTAACTCAATGACTTGCTGACTCAAATCTTCATTGTGTGGGATGGTCTGGTACCGGCCCAACTGACGCAAGACTCTGTGCGGAGCATAAGGCTGGATACTCCGCAGACCCATCAACAGCAAAAAACACACCTCAGCCAACATATAGATTACTTCGTTGACCGAGAGCTATCCGAATGTCCACTCGATCTTATTTGCGGTCAAAGATCTCAAATGAGCATGCCATGCTTCCGTACCATCTGGAAACTCATAACCCTCTACTCGTTTTTCATGTTTTTCAATGCACTCGAGGCTAATCATACCGCAATTCAAGTATCCTGGACGGTGGCAAAGGTGTTCCTCCATCCATATTTGTAACAGCATATTGCACCCTTCAAAGAACTTTGCTCCTTCACGACAACGAGTAAGAGCTCAGTAAATTTCTGCCAAGATCAACGGTACTATAGTCCCATTTGCCTTCTTTACCATAAAGTCAGCTATCCCTACTAATCCCATCTCTATGTTCCCATCTTTTCTCGGACAAACCAAAATACCCAGGAATGCCACTATGAAAGCCAATCTCCTCCGAGCTTCCCACTTGTCTTGATTCCCAGCATGAGTAAGACCAGTATCTGGTGTTTCGAAGCCGCGTGGATTCCCGCATCTTCGGTACAGAAAGTAGAAGGTACAAAATCCTTTGTCCAATTTTTCGTCTCGGACATCCTGACTGATGCTTAACAAGTCCAAAATTTTGTGGGGGGTCACTGTTCTTGGTGCTAACGGGTATTTACTTATGAGATTCCCTTCGAAACCGGCATAGCCTGCTATCTCTACTAGCTTAGGCGTTAAGTCAAAATCCGCAAAGTGGAACACATTATGTGATGGGTCCCAAAACGATATTAAGGCCTCAATCACGTCTTTTCTGGGCTTGACCTTCAAAAGTCCAATAAGACTGCCCAGTGCTTTTGTCACAATTTTTCTGTCGTCGTCCCCCAAGTCATGCTACCACATATGTAGCTCCAAAGGGATTTCTTCACGGACTGAGAAAGGTTCATTTTGATTTGTGCTCATCCTGCACATTTATTAAGGTGATTTTAATTTAAAGAAAACCATGACTTGTTTTGACTTAAGAGAAATGACCACTTCCAAAATTTCCATAAAACATCCGGCCTTGCCAACACGGCCTTTTAGAACTTCAAAAACGAAGATTTTAAGGTTGTGTCAGCTAACCGGCCAAAACTTTTGAAAGCGAAAAAAGTGGTTGTTCTTGTAAAAACAGCCTTCCGGTGCCCTTTTAGGGACATTCGGCTATTTTTGACAAGAATAGCATCACCCTAATTATTTTCAAATCAAAGTAAAAATTTTGGACTTTTAAGCTATTTTTGCAAAAAGGAAATTGGACCCGATGGGGGTTGCCTACGTATCTCACACTCTGTGAGAATCAAACTGGCATAGTTTGGGCAAATAAAACAAACTATTTTTGAAAATAAGAGTCTCTTTTTTATTTCATTGGCAAATAAAACTATTTTTGAAAACAAAAACTTTTTCTCTCTTTTTTTTCTTTTTTCGTTTCCTTGGTAAATAAAACAATCTATTTTGAAACCAAAAAAAATTCCTTTTCTTCCCTCTTTTTATTTTCTCGAAAATTAGGCAGGGTTTTGACACTATTTGGACATTGGATTTTTTCAAAACAGGCGATTAACTCTCTTTAATCCTCATACTGCCATTTCTCTTTCCTCAACCTTTCCCAATATTCATAAGCCGGTCAGCATGCAATTCTGAAGCAAATAAATGCACAAGTAGCAAGTAGGATGCATCAGGATGGTCTTTTTGTTTCGGGTGCACCTGTCCTAGACAAACTCAACCCCTGTGTTGAGTCTCCAAAGTCAAAATACACATGATGCAAACAAACGTTCCTACTAGGGATCCGGCATGAAGCTGTGTTTTGCTAGGTTTAAATCCTGGGGTTTATTGTTCTAGACCTGGCTTACCCGAGCGGACAGCTCGAGCCAGGGGGGGGGGCAGCGAACCGGGAATACAGAAGCTTCACCGGCTTTGCAACTTATCCGAACCTCGTTCTAAATTTGGAATATGACTCTAACAGAAAAGAAGTCACACGAAGTGCACACTTCTTCATGATTTAGAAGACTCAGAGAGAAGAGGGATTTCACAACAATTTATATACAGTTCACGGAATATCAAAGCGGTAAAAGCAATCAATTAGCACATTAGGCTCAAATCAGGTAACAAAATCAGATAGTGGATAAAGCCAACTATAACAATTATTCTAAGCTTAAATTCTTGAACCCTGAACCAGAGATTCTAGGTTCGGTCCCCAGCAGAGTCGCCAGAGCTGTCACACCTCTTTTTCCACTTACACCCCCGGAAAGGGTGTAAATAAAAGGAGTTTTTCCAATTAAAGGACAATCGAAACGGAATTTATTATAAAGATTCAGAGTCGCCACCTGAGAGATTTATGGTGTCCCAAGTCACCGGTTTTAATCCCGAATCGAGGAACAGTTTGACTCTGTTTAACAGTCCGCGAACCAGAAATCCGAGTAAGGAATTCTGTTAACCTGGGAGAAGGTGTTAGGCATTCCCGAGTTCCGTAGTTCTAGCACGGTCGCTCAAATGTTATAGTTGGCCCATTATTTGATTTAAAACACTTTTGAACCTATGTGCATTTTAACTTTAAAACCGCTTTTACTCATTTTAAAGAAGATTTAACGTCGTCTAAAATATGTCTTTGGATCGCGCCATATGAAATGCACCCGCAATCCGAAACACATTTTATTAAACGTTATTAGGATTTGGATTTGGGTCACATGAAATGCACGCCCGAGTTTAAGGAAATCAGTTATTAAAATAACGCGCCAAAAATGACTACGCGTTTGCAATTTGCGAGGGCCATGGAAAATTCAACTGAATGGCACACCTCAATTTCTAAAGGATTAAAGTTAATTAAGTGAGGGTCATGGGTTTTGAGATTTTATTTATCATGGCATACCTCGAATTATTCTTAAAAGAAAAGATTTGCACTCAATTATAGCAATCTACAGATATTCATAGAATCAATTACTTTCCTACATTCAAGATCGTGTGTTAAAGTTAAGAGCCACAGAGTCATGTATTGGATTGGAAGAGATTCTGATAGCTCAAAATTCATCAACCATTGGCCTAAACCCATACCAGTTGAACCAAAGGATACTTTAAGAACATAAAATTACCAACTGACTTTATACATCTACCACAAACACGGGAACGCTATTATAAGCTTGATTCCAACAAATTCAAAACTAAAGGTTTAGCTCAATTTAATCCAATCAATATACGTGTGGACACGCTCAATTTCCTTTTGATTTTAAATCTATTCAAGCCTTAAACAAACTCATGACTTGCTACTGACGTTTTCACTATTTCACTTAATCCGAGGATTCCAGTTTCGGAACCTATTGCAATTTCAGAACTTATTTCAAATGAACAAGCACATCCAGATTCTTCAAAACACTTGAGCAATGGATCTATGGTATTACAAATGAAACTCTAATATTGACTAATTATCAACAGTAAACATCAAACTATCTCTTGGCATCTAACAATTTGAATATCTAACTTTAACTTACTGAGAATTTCAAAGCTTAATAGAGAAGGAATTCGTAAAACCAATTTAGCAATTATACATACTAGATCTAAACATTTGAACATGATAAGAGGATAAACGGTTTTTAGTCTAAAAGAGAGGACAATTCAAAACAAAACCCGCAGATACTCACGATAGATCTATGCATTTGAACACAAATACAAGGTGAATAGAATGGTGTTTCCATACGGAATTCATACAGAGTAACAGGGGTGTGTACACATACCTAATTCGCAAAGAATTAACAGAACATGATCAAAAGGAGATCTGAAAATAGGAGTTGAAATCCAGCGAACCCAAAAGCAACAGATTCCCTAAAATCAACACTTCTAACAACTCAACCAACTTTGATATCCCAAGATTATAAACTGAACTTTCAATGAAACACAGCTTCACTCACAAGCACTGTTTCGACGCTCGAATAACAGACATGGACTCGAACAAAAATGTAGCAGCACAGGAACCTCGCCGGAAATTCAAAACAAATGGAATCTCGGATAGTGTATCAACGAACACCTCGACGGAACTGAATAGATTCAATCAACATGGATTTGGGTAGCGTTTTCGAGCTGACTTTCGCACTGATTTGAGTTAGTTTCAGGAAGTTTTGGAGCTAGGTTTACCGCTGGATTCAAACCCCGGTTCCCCGTATTCTATGGCAAGTCATTTGTGACGTGCTGTTTTGCCAGAAATGGCAGTTTCATGGTGTACGGAGGTCCAGCGATGATGGTGAGCTGGGTGAGGTCGCTTGGTTCTATTTGTCGCGTCTGGAACTCATTGATCCGACGAGCAGGTAGAGCTCATTTTTCCGGCGAGTTTCAGGCAGAGACGAGGTTGTTGGTGTTTTCTTCGGCGTGCATGGGTCGTTCCCGGTTTTGGGGGCTGTTGGTCGAAGAAGAAGAATGGGTAAGGGAGGGTCGTCGAAGAAGACGACGTGAAGGAGGTGGGGGTCGTTCTGGTTCGCAGCTTTTTAGCTGCATTTTTCCAGCCTTTTTCGTTGTTATCATGCACAGCTTTGCTGCTTTCTCGTTTCAGCTCCCTCCTATGATTATCCAAAAGCTTGATCACATGAAAAGGTTCTCAAGAAAAGCTAACTGGAAAGACATGCTACAAATGATTAAAGATAATTCAGTATATCACCGAATCTACAGTTTTATAACTTTGCATTATGAACAAGACCATTGGTTACAATAACTCACGTTATCTAACCTTAACCAACATAAAACTTCTAAAGAAATGAAGCAGGCCTCATTCCCAGCCAGTAGGAGTTGGGGTGCGAGGACATAAAGGAAATTCATGTTGAAATAAAAGAAAACCCAACAAGAAACAGACTTTAAACATTTTGCTGAATAAACATATCAAATACTAGATTTTAACTAGACATTTTCGAAAGAAAAGAAAGCGATCTCAACGTGATTTGGGCCTGAGTCTGCCTTAGACTCGTATGGCCTCTTTATTTGAACGACGAGCATTGGCCCATGAACGTGCCAGAGAGATGGCAATGTAGCCTAATGGCCCAAGAGGCCCCTCTCGATGTGCTGCCTGCTGCATGTCCATGCCAATCCCAAATTGACGACAAAGGAAAATATGGCGTTAAGCCAAAAATATAAAAAAAAAAACTCTCAATGTAAACAGCATGTTGCAGTTAAATAGAACGCTAAGCTGAATTTGAAGTTCTCAATTGAAAGCACCAAAACCTCATGCTAACAGGATACCATGGGATTGCATAACTAGAACAAACTAGCCTATGTAAGCTCAACAATCAACTACAAACTGAACAATTTCGCAGGTGAACAGACATACTATTACAGTTATCCCATAGCACACATTGTCCAAATAACAATTTCAGCATTTCGAAACTATATGATATGAACTTTAATTTACTTGAATCCAAACCTCACACTCATACTCCCCCAGAATCAAACCGACAGGTAGACATAAATTCACTTTACGATATTCAGCAATGTGAGAAAGGGCTATATTAAACATGCATAATATACAGACTTAATAATACAGTAGAAGTACACTTGAAATATAACTTGCATCTCAAGTGTTTCATATCCAAAGTGTAGATTCACATTCACATGTTGTCTATGGTTCCCAAAATATACCTGGAAAACAAAGAAAGTAGGGAAAATGAGGGATCAGCAGCAACAGGACAGTATCAACAGCAATATAACAGTGCTTGCACAATTGAACCCAACCCCAAACTTCCAAAAATCAGCTTCCAACAGTTCAAACCAAGCTTCTAAACCCAAATTAAAACCAGGTTTCCGGGCAGATACACGACTTGGAAACTATTTTCAAGAAATGTTCCAGAGTAACAGGGATTCAGGGAGTCAAAACCAAAACCAATTCAAACAATTTCTAACATTTCTAGGACATTTCAGAAGAAAATCAATTACTTTTTCTTTCCAGTCTCTCTAAGGTGTAAAAACTGTCTCTTAAATGAGATGAAGGCTTCCTTTATAAGACTGAGGGTCTGCAGTGTGCCTTCCAAGGTAAGGCTGTCAGATTTTTCCCAAAATACCCTCATAGGGCATCTTTTAAAACTGATTTTTGGACAGTTGTCCATTTCCTTCAGATATTTTCAACTTACAGCCTGTTTTCCCTAACCATTTTGGGCATCTGTCCATTTAGGAAGCTTCCCATCAGTTATTAAAGATTATTCAAGTTAAAACAATCTCCAAAATTACCCCCTAAAGTTCCTCATTATTCACTTATCCCCCTTAAATTCTGAATGCTCACAATCACAATAACGGTAAACAAACGAGCTGACACTTTCAAACAGATTGAAATTCAAAACAACTATTGAAATTATGAAGAACTAGCCTGAATGTCCTTCACACATAAACATGAATTCAGAAAATGTTCTTGAAACAAGAATTAATGCGAATGATGAACTATACTTGACTAATCTCAATGCTTCAGTTCCAAAATTAATTCACAAATGTGAAATGAAACCTAGCGGAAAGAAGAAAATCTCATGAATTGAAACCAAATTAAACTCAAACCTTACGAAGCCGATTGTCATTAACAATTAAGCAAACAAGCTAATTAACGAACTTACAACCAGAACATAATGCAATTAAGCAAGAATCGAAACTTCTGAAGGACGAAAACTGGAAAAACAAGCAGCCAAGCAAACAAACGGAAAAGATCAAAAGGAAACCAATCGACGCAAAGGAAATTATCCCAAACCTGTTTCGGCAAGAACTGCATAAACTCGAACAAACCTTGAAGAAGAAAGTGAACCTTTGACGGTCATTAATCGGTTGTCCTTAACAAAAGACAAATGATTAATGACGGTTTTGGGTTCACTCGACCTTGCTAAGCCAGAAAGGAACCTAGGGAGAGAGTTGGCTATCCGGACCTCTGCTCTACCACTGACGGACCAGTTTGAAATGAAACAAACACGTATTTGAGGAAGGAAGGAGATGAGGGGTTGCATGGTGTGATTCTGGGTGGATTTGGGAATTTTTAAGGTTTCAGGTGTTGACCTCAGATCTGAGATTTGAGGCGATGGAGGGGGATTTGAGAGGAACTGTTTGGAGATTTGGGATGGGGAGGTGGAAGGGAGTTCATGGTGTTAATTTGGTAGCGATTGGACGCCGGCGCCGCCACCGGACGGTGGGGGAATTCTGGGGCAGCTGCTAGGGTTTGGGGGCAGGTTTCTGAAGATGGGGGTGTTGGGACGATGAAATGAGGGGGGTAGGGTGCGTTCGGACATATATATATTGAACCCCCCCCCCCAGTTCTAATCCGTTGGATCAGCTAATATCAACGGCCCAGATCCATCTTAATGAAACGGTGTCATTTTGTTTGGGAGGGGAATCCAGACCGGGTCAAGCGTGGGTTGGGCCGGGTATTGGGTGGAAAATTACTTGGGCTGGGAAATTTAATTGCAAAAGCCCAAAAATCAGATTTCTTTTTCATTCTTTTCCTCTTCTTTTAATTTCCAATTTTCCTTTAAATTAAAACTAAAAATAAAAACCTAAATTAATTCCTAAATCAAATAATCCTACCACAATAAATTAATTAACTCTAACTAGCAATTACCACAAATAAGTGAATACCAAATTGAAAGAAAAACTCCCAAAATTTGAAACTCAAATTAAAAAGCGTAAAAATGAGTTATTTTTGTGATTTTTTCATTTTTTTAAAGCAACTAAATTACTAATTAATTCAAAAATACCAATTAAATCTCAAATGCAAATGCAATGTATTTTTTGTATTTTTTCATGACTTAAATAAAATAAACGTGTGCATACAAATGCAAGCAAATAATAAAAAAATGCTACAAAAATCTACGAAATTGCAAATAATGGAAAAAATTCAATTTTCTTGAATTTATGGGAGTAATTCACATAGGGCAAAAATCACGTGCTCACATTACCCAAAAAGTCAAAAAATTGCCCCGGGCCCACATGGTCAAAACCCGAGTTCGAACCAAAACCCGATTACCCATTCTCCTACGAACCCAAATATATAATTTATTTTGAAATTGAACCTCAAATCGAGGTCCAAATCCCCAATTTTTGAAAAACCTAGGTTCTACCCAAAACACCCAATTTCCCCCATGAAAATCATTGATTTTGAGTTGAAATCATGTGAAAAGATGTTAATGATTGAAGAAAATGAGTTAAAATTGACTTACAATCGATTTGGAAGAAGAGTTATCTTTGAAAAATCGCCCAAGAGTGTTTTAGTTTTGAAAGAGTGTGAAAAATGAGAGATTTTCGGCTAAGTATAAAAATTGCAAGTTGCAGATATGGGAATTGCGACCAGGGTTCACAATTGCGAACCTTGACCTCTGCTATGTTCGCATTTGCGAAGGGGTTCTCGCATTTGCAAGGTGGGAAATGCGAAGGATGCGTCGCATTTGCGATGACTGGCAAAAAGGGGGAGTATCGCATTTGCGATAGAATCCTCGCAATTGCGAGGTAGGCTGGCCTGGGCTTCTTTCGCATTTGCGACATGCCTCTCGCATTTGCGAGCCAGGCTTTGCAAATGTGAAGCATGTAGGCCTGCAATGAAACAGCTGAAAGTCTGCAGTTCACCAAGTCCAAAATTCACCCCGTGGCCTATCCAAAACTCACCCGAACCCTCGGGGCTCCAAACCAAACATACACACCAACCTAAAAATATCATACGGACTCGCTCGTGCATTCAAATCACTAAAATAACATCAACAATTATGAATTTAGCATCAAAATCATGAAATTTTCTTAAGAACTTCAAATTTCCAATTTTCTCAAAAACGATCTGATTCACGTCGTTTCAAGTCCGTTTCTTACCAAATTTTACAGACTTACCTTAAACCACATATAAGACCTTTACCGAGTGCCGAAACCAAAATACGGGCCCGATACTCAAGTTTTAATCACAATTCATTTCCAAAACTCAAAAACAAATTTCAGAAAATAATTTTCTTTAAAAATTTATTTCTCGGGCTTGGGACCTCGAAATTTGATTTCGGGCATACGCCCAAGTCCCATATTTTCCTACGGACCCTCCAGGATCGTCCAATCACGAGTCCAGGTCTGTTTACCCAAAATATTGACCGAAGTCAACTTAAACTCATTTTAATACAAAATTCATCATTTTTCACAGATATTTACAAAGTGGCTTTCCGGCTACGCGCCCGGACTGCGCATGCAAATTGAGGTGATGCCAAAAGAGGTTTTTAAGGCCTCGAAATGCAGAATTCACTTTTAAAACATGTGATGACCTTTTGGGTCATCACATCCTCCACCTTTAAAACAACTGTTTTTCCTCGAACGGACATAAGAAGGAAGTACCTGAGTCGGGGAAAAGATAGGGATAACGGCTCCGCATATCGGAATCGGACTCCCAGGTCGATACTCAGCAGGCTGACCTCTCCATTGAACACGAATAGAAGAAAAACTCTTCGATCTCAACTGATGAACCTGCCGGTCTAGAATAGCTATCGGTTCCTCCTCATAAGACAAGTCCTTGTCCAACTGGACAATGCTGAAATCTAACACGTGAGATGGATCGCCGTGATAATTTCGGAGCATGGACACATAAAACACTAGATGCACGGCTGATAAGCTCGGTGTCAATCCAAGTCCGTAAGCCACCTCTCCCACTCGATCAAGAATCTCAAACGGGCCATTGCACTTAGGGCTAAGCTTGCCCTTCTTCCCAAATCTCATCAGCCCTTCATAGGCGACACTCGAAGCAATACCCACTCACCGACCATGAAATCCAAATCTCAAGTCTTGCAGTCGGCATAGCTCTTTTGCCTGGACTGAGCTGTACGAAGCCTATCCTGAATAATACTGACCTTGTCTAAGGCATCCTGAACCAGATCTGTACCTAACAACCGAGCCTCTCCTGGCTCAAACCATCCCATCAGCGACCGACACTGCCTACCATAAAAAGCCTTATAAGGAGCCATCTGGATACTCGACTGGTAGCTGTTGTTGTAGGCAAACTCTGCTAAAGGCAAAAACTGATCCCACGAACCTCCAAAGTCAATGACACAAGCTCGGAGCATATCCTCCAAAATCTGAATAGTCCGCTCGGACTGCCCGTCCATCTAAGGATGAAATGTTGTGCTCAACTCAACCCGTGTGCCAACTCTCGCTGAACTGCTCTCCAGAAATAGGAGGTAAACTGCATACCTCGATCCGAAATGATAGACTCAGACACACCATGAATACGAACAATCTCCCGGATATAGATCTCAGCTAACCTCTCGAAAGAGTAGAAGACTGCCACAGGAATGAAATGTGCTGACTTGGTCAGCCTATCAACAATAACCCACACTACGTCAAACTTCCTCTGAGTATGTGGGAGTCCAACAACGAAGTCCATAGTGATCCACTCCCACTTCCACTCGGGAAACTCAATCCTCTGAAAACAAACCACCAGGCCTCTGATGCTTGTACTTAACCTGCTGACAGTTCAAACACCGAGCCACATATACGACGATATCCTTCTTCATTCTTCTCCACCAATAATGCTGCCGCAAATCCTGATACATCTTCACGGCGCCTGGATGAATAGAGTACCGGGAACTATGGGCCTCCTCTAAAATCAACTCTCGAAGCCCATCCACATTAGGCACACAAATTCGACCATACAATCTCAAAATTCCATCATCACCTAAAGTAACCTGCTTGGCACCTCTGTGCTGCACCGTGTCTCTAAGGACACACAAAATGGGGATCATCATACTGCCGATCACGGATACGCTCCAATTAAAAGGAACGAGCGACCGTGCAAGCTAACACACGACTGGGCTCAAAAACATCCAACCTCATGAACTGATTGACCAAAGCCTGAACATCCAAAGCAAGCGGTCTCTCACCGACCGGAATATAAGCAAGAGTGCCCACACTGGCTGACTTCCTACTCAAAGCATCGGCCACCACATTGGCCTTTCCCAGATGGTATAAGATGGTGATATCATAGTCTTTAAACAACTCCAACCACCTTCTTTACCTTAAATTCAACTCCTTTTGCTTGAAAAAATACTACAGACTTTTGTGATCCATGAACACCTCACATGCCACACCATACAGATAATGCCTCCAAATCTTCAATGCATGAACAATGGATGCTAACTCCAAATCATGAACTGGATAGTTCTTCTCATGAATCTTCAACTGTCGTGAAGCATAGGCAATGACCTTCCCATCCTGCATCAACACCGCACCAAGTCTAATAGAGATGCATCACAATAAACTGTATACGGCCCTGAACCTGTGGGCGAAACCAACACCGGTGCCGTAGTTAGAGCTGTCTTGAGCTTCTGAAAGCTCACCTCACACTCGTCCGACCATCTGAATTGGGCACCCTTCTGGGTCAACCTAGTCATCGGGGTTGCGATAGATGAAAACCCCTCCACAAACCGACGATAATAGCCTGTCAATCCCAAGAAACTCTGAATCTTTGTAGCTGATGTTGGTCTAGGCTAGTTCTTGACTGCCTCAATCTTCTTCGGATCAACCTGAATACCCTCTGCTGATAAAACATGACCCAGGAATGCAATTGAACTCAACCAGAACTCACATTTCAAAAACTTAGCATACAACTGACTATCCCTCAAAGTCTGAAGAACCACTCTAAGATGCTCCTCGTGCTCCTCCAGGCTATGGGAATAGATCAAAATATCATCAATGAAGACTATCACGAACAAATCCAAGTAAAGTCTGAACACTCGGTTCATCAACTCCATAAAGGTTGCTGGGGTATTTGTCAACCCGAATGACATCACCAAGAACTCATAATGCCCGTACAGAGTGCGGAAAGCTATCTTAAGGTCATCGGATGCCCTAATCCTCAATTGATGGTAGCCAGATCTCAAGTCAATCTTCGAGAATACCTTGGCACGCTGAAGCTGATCAAACAAAACATCAATCCTCGGCAATGGATACTTATTCTTGATTGTAACCTTGTTCAACTACCGGTAATCAATACACATTCTCATCGATCCGTCCTTCTTCTTAACAAACAACACTGGCGTACCCCAAGGCGAAACACTAGGTCTAATGAAACCTTTCTCAAGCAAGTCTTGCAACTACTCCTTCAACTCTTTCAACTCAGGTAGGGCCATACGATACGACGGGATAGAAATAAGCTGAGTGCCCGGAGTCAAATCAATGCAAAAGTCAATATCCCTGTCGGGCGGCATACCCGGCAAGTCCAAAGGAAATACCTCAGGAAACTCGCGAACAACGGGCACAGAATCAATAGAAGAACCTCAGCACTAGAATCACGAACATAGGCCAAATAGGACAAACACCTCTTCTCGACCATACACCGAGCCTTCATATAAGAGATAACACTGCGGGTAGAATGACCAGAAGTCCCTCTCCACTATAAACGAGGTAAACCCGGCAGTCCAAGATAGCGTGATAGGTGATAACCAGTCCATCCCCAATATGACATCGAAATCAACCATGTCCAAAAGAAGCAAATCTACACGAGTCTCAAGACACCCAATCACAACTATACAAGAACGATGGACTCGATCTACCACAAAAGAATCACTCACCGGTGTAGACACATAAACAAGAGCACTCAAAGAATCACTAGGCATGACCAGATACGGTGCAAAATAAGATGACACATAATAGTACGTAGATCTCGGATCAAATAAAATTGAAGCATCTCTTATACAAACCAGAACAGTACCTGTGATAACCGCATCGAAAGCCTCAGCCTCGGGCCTGGCTAAAAGGGCATAGCATCGGTGTTGGGCCCTACCACCCTAAACTACATCTCTAGGACGGCTTACTGCTGGCTAGCCTCCACCTCTAGCGGCCTGAGCTCCACCTCTAATACCTATACCTCCACCTCTAGCACCTCTACCCCCATCTCTAGCTGGCTGGGCGGACTGTGGGACACTCAGTGACTGAACCATGGCACGGGAACCCTGATGCTGAGAGCTGCTCGGTGCTCAAGGGCAAAACCTAGCAATGTGACCCATATCAACACAAGTGTAATAAGCCCTCGGCTACTGAGACTTCTGACCCTGACGACCTGAATGACCACCCCAAAAACTCTAAAGTGGCGGTGCACTGATAGGAGCTGGTGGTGCACTGTAGGGCTGTTGATCAGAATAATGCATATGGGAACCACAACCACCTGAAGCACCATAAGAAACCTGAAGTGCTGACTGAAAAAGCCTAGGAGGATGGCCTCTACCATACGAATCTCTGCCTCTTGACGAGGTACCACTGAATCGGCCTAAATGACGAGGCCTCTTGTCAGACCCCTGACCACCTCCCTACGATAGAACCATCTCAACTCTCCTGGCCACATTAGCCGCCTCCTGGAAAGAAATCTCACTCCTAGTCTTATTGGCCATCTGGAGTCGAATAGGCTGGATAAATCCCTCAATGAACCTCCTCACCCTCTCTCTCTTTCGGTGGGAAGTATGATAAGAGCATGACGAGCCAAGTCGATGAATCTGGTCTCATACTGAGTAACAGTCATAGAACCCTGCTGGAGACGCTCAAACTACCTCCGATAGGCCTCTCTCTCTAAGTGATAAGGAGAAACTTCTCTAGAAATAGCTGAGTAAACTGCTCCCAAGTCAAAGTTGGTGATTCGGCTAGTCTAGCCAAACAATAATCTCTCCACTAAGTCTTGGCGGATCTAGACAAGCAAAAAGTATCAAAATCGACCCCATTGGTCTCAACTATCCCCATGTTCCTGAGAACCTCATGGCAGCTGTGTAGATAATCCTACGGATTCTCAGAAGATGCACCGCTAAAAGTAGTAGTAAAGAGCTTGGTGAACCTGTCCAACCTCCACAAAGCATCGACGGACATAGCTGCTCCATCACCGGTCTGAGCTACCACACCCCGTTGAACTGCTCCAACTGGCTGAACTGCTGGAGTTTGGAACTGGGGAGCTACCTGCTCCGGAGTGCGAGTAGCAGGAGTTTGGGCTCCTCCTCCAGCATGAGAGATGCCTGGTGCTACAGGAAGCAAGCCTGCCCGGGTGACACTCTCCATAAGTCCCACTAGATGGACCAGAGCATCCTGGAGTACTCGGGTAGCAATAAACACCTCTGGGACCTAAGCTAGGCACAACAGAACTGGTGGGGCCGGAACCTCATCATCAAAGTCAACCTAAGGCTCCGCTGCTGGTGCCGCTGCTCTGGGCTGAGCTCTGCCCCTGCCTCGGCCCCTAGCACGGCCTTGGACTCGCCCTCTACCCCTCGTGGGAGCTACTGTTTGGGGCTCGGGCTGCTGGTCAATGGATGAGGAAGTGCGTGTTCTCGCCATCTGCGAAAGAACAGAGTAGAAATTCAATTGGCATTGAGAAACCAAACCGCACAACATGAAAGAATAAATGTGAAGTTTTTCCTAACTCTGTAGCCTCTGGGGGATAAATACAGATGTCTCCATACCGATCCCTCAGACTCTACTAAGCTTGTCTGTGAACTGTGAGACCCATGTAACTTAGAGCTCTGATACCAACTTGTCATGACCCGGATTTTCCACCCTCGGGAGTTGTGATGGCACCTACTAATGTGAGTTAGGCAAGCCAATTATTTGAACAGATTGCTTCTTTATCCATTTTATACTATTTAACAATTATAAAGCCAAAGCGTGTGGACATCAGAAAATTTCAATAAGCGGAAGTAAAGCAGTAAATTATCTGAACATGTAACTAATACAACTGTTTAAGCCTTAACCACCCAAAACTGGTGTCACAGTGTCACAAACGATCTAAGATTTACTACATACAAGGTCCAGAAAAAATAAACGATACACTATTTCTGAATTAAAGAAATCAAACAGAGATAAAGGGATAGAGGGAGACGCCAGGACCTACGGACGCCTGCAAGTCTACCTTGGATCTCCGCGTGGACTGAAGGTAGCCACCCAATCTACGGTCCAAAAGCTGCTCCAGGATCTGCACATAGTGCAGAGTGTAGTATCAGCACAACCGACCCCATATGCTGGTAAGTACCTAGCCTAACCTCGGGGAAATAGTGACGAGGCTAGGACTAAACTACCACATAAACCTGTGCAATTCAACTATATGCAGCGGAAAAGAAAAACAGAAATAAACAGTCAAATATGGGGGGGTAGCATGTTGCGGGGGAGATATCAATTCATAATAGAAAAACAGCAGGTAATTCAAGGAAATAGTAAATCTCGGATATCAACAAAGAACCAGAAATCAATAAGTGCACGACATTACCTTTCGTGCTTTTACTCTCGTCCTCACCATATAATCAATATAATCGGCACAGAATGGTACATCGTGCGGTACGACATCACCCTTCGTGCTTTAAACTCTTTCCTCACAAATCATACACGACATCACCCTTCTTGCTTTAACACTCTCTCACCAAAATAATACACGGCATCACCCTTCGTGTTTTAACACTCTTCCTCACCCAAACAACAATCACAAACAATAGGGCAAGGGAATACATGAAATTACGATAAAAATCTCGGCAAGGGAACAATAGTTCAACAATCAAGTCCCGGCAAGGGAATAACATCAAAAGAAACCTCAACATCCCGGCAATGGGGATAACATGAAAAACAACAATATTCCGGCAAGGGAGTTAATATAATGATTCTCTTCTCTTTTCCACTTTTACTTCACAACTCACTTCCCAACTTTGAGACAATGCTCTAAAAGATTCAATTTTCACTTATACTTCCACATTACATTATACAACTCGAACCAACGCTCTTCAATGTTCAAATGTCACAATTACTTCCACAAACTTTACCCAACAATAGAAATCATCATCAAAGTGGGAATAATACAACGAAGCCATAATAATCACAATATAAGAAGCACGAGCATGATTGACACCAACGTATAGATACTCGTCACCATGCCTATACGTCGTACTCGACAAATACCACATAGCAAATAGGACTCGACTCTTAATCCCTCAAGCTAAGGTTAGACCAAACACTTACCTCGATGCCACGAACATAATTCACGTCTCAACTATCGCTTTAACTCTTGATTCCACCACCAATTCGCTCGTATCTAGCCACAAGTTACTTAATTACATCAATAAACGCTAAATGAATCAACTCCAATGCATGAAAATGAGTTTTCCAACGTTTTACCTGTCACACCTCCTTTTTACCTTACACCCCCGGAAAGGGTGTAAATAAAGGGAGTTTTTCCAATAAAAGGAGAATCGAAACGGGATTTATTATAAAGATTCAGAGTTGCCACTTGGGAGATTTATGGTGTCCCAAGTCACCGGTTTTAATCCCGAATCGAGGAACAGTTTGACTATGTTTAACAGTCCGCGAACCAGAAATCCGAGTAAGGAATTCTATTAACCCGGGAGAAGGTGTTAGGCATTCCCGAGTTTCGTGGTTCTAGTACGGTCGCTCAACTATTATAGTCGGCCTATTATTTGATTTTAAAACACTTTTGAACCTATGTGCATTTTAACTTTAAAACCGCTTTTACTCATTTTAAAGAAGATTTAACGTCGTCTAAAATATGTCTTTGGATCGCGCCACATGAAATGCACCCGCAATCTGAAACACATTTTATTTAACGTTATTAGGATTTGGGTCACATGAAATGCAACTCGAGATTAAGGAAATCAGTTATTAAAATAACTCGCCAAAAATGACTACGTGTTTGCAATTTGCGAGGCCATGGAAAATTCAACTGAATGGCACACCTCGATTTCTAAAGGATTAAAGCTAATTAAGTGAGGGCCATGGGTTTTGAGATTTTATTTATCACGGCATACCTCGAATTATTCTTAAAAGAAAATATTTGCACTCAATTAAAGCAATCTACAGATGTTCATAGAATCAATTACTTTCCTACATTCAAGATCGTGTGTTAAAGTTGAGAGCTACAGAGTCATGTATTGGATTGGAAGAGATTCTGATAACTCAAAATTCATCAACCATTGGCCTAAACCCAAACCAGTTGAACCAAAGGATACTTTAAGAACATAAAATTACCAACTGACTTTATACATCTACCACAAACACGGGAACGCTATTATAAGCTTGATTCCAACAAATTCAAAACTAAAGGTTTAGCTCAATTGAAGCCAATCAATATACGTGTGGAAACGTTCAATTTCCTTTTGATTTTAAATCTATTCAAGCCTTAAACAAACTCATGACTTGCTACTGACGTTTTCACTATTTCACTTAATCCGAGGATTCCAGTTTCGGAACCTATTGCAATTTCAGAACTTATTTCAAATGAAGAAGCACATCCAGATTCTTCAAAACACTTGAGCAATGGATCTATGGTATTACAAATGAAACTCTAATATTGACTAATTATCAACAGTAAACATCAAACTATCTCTTGGCATCTAACAATTTGAATATCTAAATTTAACTTACTGAGAATTTCAAAGCTTAATAGAGAAAGAATTCGTAAAACCAATTTAGCAATTATACATACTAGATCTAAACATTTGAACATGATTAGAGGATAAACGGTTTCTAGTCTAAAAGAGAGGACAATTCAAAACAAAACCCGCAGATCCACACGATAGATCTATGCATTTGAACCCAAATACAAGGTGAATAGAATGGCGTTTCCATACGGAATTCATACAGAGTAATAGGGGTGTGTACACATACCTAATTCGCAAAGAATTAACAGAACATGATCAAACGGAGATCTGAAAATAGGAGTTGAAATCCAGCGAACCCAAAAGCAACAGATTCCCTAAAATCAGCACTTCTAACAACTCAACCAACTTTGATATCCCAGGATTATAAACTGAACTTTGGATGAAACATAGCTTCACTCACAAGCACTGTGTCGACGCTCGAATAACAGACATGGACTCGAACAAAAATGTAGCAGCACCAGAACCTCGTTGAAAATTCAAAACAGACGGAATCTCGGACATCATATCAATGAACACCTCGACGGAACTGAACAAATTCACTCGACATGGATTTGGGTAGCGTTTTCGAGCTGACTTTCGCACTGTTTTGAGTTAGTTGCAGGGAGTTTTGGAGCTAGGTTTACCGCTGGGTTCGAACCCGGTTCGCCAGATTCTATGGCAAGTTGTTTGTGACGTGAAGCTTCATCGGAAATGGCAGCTTCGCGGTGAACGAAGGTCGAGCGACGATGGTGAGCTGGGTGAGGTCGCTTGGTTCTATTTGTCGCGTCTAGAACTCGTTGATCCGATGAGCAGGTGGAGCTCATTTTTTCGGCGAGTTTCAGGTAGAGACGAGGTCGTTGGTATTTTCTCCGGCGTGCATAGGTCGTCCCGGTTTTGGGGGCTGTTGGTCGAAGAAGAAGAACGAGGAAGGGAGGGTCGTCGAAGAAGACGACGTGAAGGGGGTGGGGGTCGTTCTGGTTCGCAGCCTTTTAGCTGCGTTTTTCCAGCCTTCTTCGTTATTATCATGCGCAGCTTTGCTGCTTTCTCATTTCATCTCCCTCCTACGATTATCCAAAAGCTTGATCACCTGAAAAGGTTCTCAAGAAAAGCTAACTGGAAAGACATGCTACAAATGATTAAAGATAATTCAGTACATCACCGAATCTACAATTTTATAACTTTGCATTGTGAACAAGATCATTGCTTATAGTAACTCACGTTATCTAACCTTAACCAAAAAAACACCTTCTAAAGAAATGAAGCAGGCCTCATTCCCAGCCAGTAGGTGTTGGGGTGCGAGGACATAAAGGAAATTCACGTTGAAACAAAAGAAAACCCAACAAGAAACAGACTTTAAACATTTTGCCGAACCAATATATCAAATACAAGATTTTAACTAGACAGTTTCGAAAGAAAAGAAAGCGATCTCAACGTGATTTGGGCCTGAGTCTGCCTTAGACTCGTATGGCCTCTTTATTTGAATGACGAGCATTTGCCCTGGAACATGCCAGAGAGATGGCAATGCTGCCTAATGGCCCAAGAGGCCCGTCTCGATGTGCTGCCTGCTGCATGTCCATGCCAACCCCAAATTGATGACAAAGGAAAATATGGCGTTAAGCCAAAAATATCAAAAAAAAAACTATCAATGTAAACAGCCTGTTGCAGTTAAACAGAACGCTAAGCTGAATTTGAAGTTCTCAATTGAAAGCACCAAAACCTCATGCTAACAGGATACCATGGGATTGCATAACTAGAACAAACTAGCCTATGTAAGCTCAACAATCAACCACAAACTGAACAATTTCGCAGGTGAACAGACATACTATTACAGTTATCCCATAGCACACATTGTCCAAATAACCATTTCAGCATATCGAAACTATATGATATGAACTTTAATTTACTTGAATCCAAACCTCACACTCATACTCCCCCAGAATCAAACCGACAGGCAGACATAAATTCACTTTACGATATTCAGCAATGTGAGAAAGGGCTATACTAAACATTCATAATATACAGACTTAATAATACAGCAGTAGATGAAATAGTAGAAGTAAACTTGAAATATAACTTGCATCTCAAGTGTTTCATATCCAAAGTGTAGATTCACATTCACATGTTGTCTATGGTTCCCAAAATATACCTGGAAAACAAAGAAAGTAGGGAAAATGAGGGATCAGCAGCAACAGGACAGTATCAGCAGCAATATAATAGTGCTTGCACAATTGAACCCAACCCCAAACTTCCAAAAATTAGCTTCCAACAGTTCAAACCAAGCTTCTAAACCCAAATTAAAGCCAGGTTTCCGGGCAGATACACGACTTGGAAACTATTTTCAGGAAAAGTTCCAGAGTAACAGGGATTCAGGGAGTCAAAACCAAAACCAATTCAAACAATTTCTAACATTTCTAGGATATTTCAGAAGAAAATCAATTACTTTTTCTTTCCAGTCTCTCTAAGGTGTAAAAACTGTCTCTTGAATGAGATAAAGTCTTCCTTTATAAGGCTAAGGGTCTGCTGTGTGCCTTCCCAGGCAAGGCAGTCAGATTTTCCCCCAAATACCCTCATAGGGCATCTTTTAAAACTAATTTTTGGACAGTTGTCCATTTCCTTCAGATATTTTCAACTTACAGCCTGTTTTCCCTAACCATTTTGGGCAGCTGTCCATTTAAGAAGCTTCCCATCAGTTATTAAAGATTCTTCAAGTTAAAACGATCTCCAAAATTACCCCCTAAAGTTCCCCATTATTCACGTATCCCCCTTAAATTCTGAATTCTCACAATCACAATAACGGTAAACAAACGAGCTGACACTTTCAAACAGGTTGAAATTCAAAATAACTATTGAAATTATGAAGAACTAGCCTGAATGTCCTTCACACATAAACATGAATTCAGAAAATGTTCTTGAAACAAGAATTAATGCGAACGATGAACTATACTTGACTAATCTCAATGCTTCAGTTCCAAAATTAATTTACAAATGTGAAATGAAACCTAGCGGAAAGAAGAAAATCTCATGAATTGAAACCAAATTAAACTCAAACCTTACGAAGTAGATTGTCATTAACAATTAAGCAAACAAGCTAATTAACGAACTTACAACCAGAACATAATGCAATTAAGCAAGAAACAAAACTTCTGAAGGACGAAAACTGGAAAAACAAACAACCAAGCAAACAAACAAACGGAAAAGATCAAAAGGAAACCAATCGACGCAAAGCAAATTATCCCAAACCTGTTTCGGCAAGAACTGCATGAACTCGAACAAACCTTGAAGAAGAAAGTGAACCTTTGATGGTCATTAATCGGTTGCCCTTAACAAAAGACAAATGATTAATGATGGTTTTGGGTTCACTCGACCTTGCTAAGCCAGAAAGGAACCCAGGGAGAGACTTGGCTATCCGGACCTCTGCTCTACCACTGACGGACCAGTTTGAAATGAAACAAACACGTATTTGAGGAAGGAAGGAGATGAGGGGTTGCATGGTGTGATTCTGGGTGGATTTGGGAATTTTTAAGGTTTCAGGTGTTGACCTCAGATCTGAGATTCGAGGCGATGGAGGGGGATTTGAGAGGAACTGTTTGGAGATTTGGGATGGGGAGGTGGAAGGGAGTTCATGGTGTTAATTTGGTAGCGATTGGACGCCGGCGCCACCACCGGACGGTGGGGGAATTCTAGGGCAGCTGCTAGGGTTTGGGGGCAGGTTTCTGAAGATCGGGGTGTTGGGACGATGAAATGAGGGGGGTAGGGTGCGTTCGGACATATATATATTGAACCCCCCCCCCTATTCTAATCCGTTGGATCAGGCAATATCAACGGCCCAGATCCATCTTAATGAAACGGTGTCATTTTGTTTGGGAGGGGAATCCAGACCGGGTCAGGCGTGGGTTGGGCCGGGTATTAGGTGGAAAATTGCTTGGGCTGGGAAATTTAATTGCAAAAGCCCAAAAATCAGATTTCTTTTTCATTCTTTTCCTCTTCTTTTAATTTCCAATTTTCCTTTAAATTAAAACTAAAAATAAAAACCTAAATTAATTCCTAAATCAAATAATCCTACCACAATAAATTAATTAACTCTAACTAACAATTACCACAAATAATTGAATACCAAATTGAAAGAAAAACTCCCAAAATTTGAAACTCAAATTAAAAAGCGTAAAAAATGAGTTATTTTTGTGATTTTTCCATTTTTGTAAAGCAACTAAATTACTAATTAATTCAAAAATGCCAATTAAATCTCAAATGCAAATGCAATGTATTTTTTGTATTTTTTCATGACTTAAATAAAATAAACGTGCGCATACAAATGCAAGCAAATAATGAAAAAATGCTACAAAAATCTACGAAATTGCAAATAATGGAAAAAATTCATTTTTCTTGAATTTATGGGAGTAATTCACATAGGGCAAAAATAACGTGCTCATAGTTGCCCCTCTTTGCCCGAAAACACGAAGAGTTTTCATGCAAAGATAAAGTGAGCGGGTACGAGCGATTTTTGCCTGTTTGAATACTCCATGGGAAGCATTTTTGAAAGATTTGACCGCACCCTGCTTCTGAGGTTGCCTACATATCCTTGGCTATAAAGAAATCAGGTAAGTGTAGTTCGGGAAGTTTCGGTAGCTGGGACTACCATGAAGCTGGGATTTCACTACTATTGTTGCTACTACTGCTTGCTGAACCTCATTATTACACCATGTTAAAATAAAACAAGAAGCTAGTCTAGACTATGATCTATGGATTACAAAAATCCTATCTATATCTTCAAACTTGATCTTGTGCTTCTTGTTGCCTTGTTGTTCTCCATTCTTTCGGAGACGTACGTTTGTTGCCACCTTGAATTGTAAACTGAGATGTTTCCCCTTCTTCAGGTGGGCGCCTGACTGCTGCACTTGATATGTATTCCCTGCTCTCCAGGCGGGCTCCTGACTTCAAAACGTGAATGTATTCCCATGCTATCCAGGCGGGCTCCTGACTACTGACTTGAAATGTATTCCCTGCTCTTCAGGTGGGATCCTGACTACTGACGTAAAATGTATTCCCTGCTCTTCAGGCGGGTTCCTGACTTCAAAATAAACAAAGCAAAGAATTTGAAAGCTAAACTTAAATGATACTCCCTTGTTCTCCCGGCGGGCTCCTGACTGCTGCGCTTGAAAGTATTCCCTGCTCTCCAGGCGGGTTCCTGACTTCAAAATAAACAAAGCAAAGAATTTGAAAGCTAAACTTAAATGATACTCCCTTGTTCTCCAGGCGGGCTCCTGACTGTTGCGCTTGAAAGTATTCCCTGCTCTCCAGGCGGGCTCCTGACTTCAACTTGAAATATCTTCCCTACTCTCCAGGCGGGCTCCTGACTTCAACTTGAAATGTATTCCCTGCTCTCCAGGCGGGCTCCTGCTTCAACAAAACAAACAAAACAAAGAAAACTTTCTGCCCCAGTTTGGTGGCTGGGGACAGATGTGATTGTAAAACTAAATCATATTACCAAGTATTACTAAGGATTTGAAAGCTAGGTCCCATTATTTAAGGGGTCCTGACAACTCTTAACTAAACGACAATTTAAAATCTAAGTTATATCTTCTACAGGTGTAACTTCTGCTAAATCTTGCTATCTAAGAGGATCTTTAAACTACTTCCCATTATCCAGGAGGGTCCTGAAACTCAAAAGTCAAATTTTAATCTTAAAGGTGACAGCTTTCATGTCTGAATTATACTACCTTACAGCAGAATTTATGCTAAATGTTGGTATCTAATCGAAATCTTAAGCTAAGTCCCATTATTCAGGAGGGTCCTGAAAACTCCTTACTGAATCCTATCTCGAACATGCAAATTTCTAAGCCAACTTATATTCCTTTGGGATGCATCTATGCTAGATCTTGTTACTTACGATTGTTTTGAATTTTAAACTAGGTCCCATTTTTCAGGAGAGTCCTGACGACTCCTAATTGAATCCTATCTCAAGAATGAAAACATTGAAACCAACTTATATTTCTTTGGGGTATATTTATGCTAGATCTGGCTACTCATGATTGTTTTGAATTTAAAACTAGGTCCTATTTTCCAGGAGGGTCTTGAAAATCAAAAATCAAACCTGTTTGGTGACTGGCTTTCTCCACGGATAGTTTCTCCGAATCCAACGAATTTTCTGCCCCTGTTTCAATCAAAGAAAATTTTTTTAGTTTAAAGTGGTGGTTAGCTGATGGCATTCTTGTTGAAGATCTTTCCGCTGCATTGTTTTGTTCTGACTGACTTCCCCGAACTGGCCTTGAACCGCTTTGACTTTCTGACTGACTTTCACACCCCATGACCTTTGACGAACCGAATGTTCTATACCCATGCTGTTGTTTTGCCTCTAACCCTTTTATCTAAACCTTTGCACCCCCCATGACATTACCAGCCCCTTCCACCGATGAGACTTCCGGTGATTCCTTGCAACCTCCCCTTACATCGTGTTATCCTTAGTATGCTCCGACCACGATGTGCTTTGCAATTTTGGAAGTTGGTTGTGAGTTTTGACTTGCTTTGAACAAGACTGACATTGAAACATCTGACATTGAAACATCTTAGATAGATAAACCCAAAAGGAATGAAATGCAATGACTTTGCGGGTTAAGGATAAGAAGAATCCTAAACCAGATGACTGCTACAAAAGGGAAAAAGAAAAAGAAACTTATCTGAGTGAAACAGCTGGTACCAATGATCATGACATGCATTTCGGATTAATCAGCCCAATCTGTCCAACTAATCAATTTTCAGTTGTCGTACTTTGTTGCCCTAGAATTTCCATGACCTGATTACTTTACCCAAACCTTGACCTTGTTCGTCCTGCGGTGCCTTGAAACAGTTTTCCCACCAATAGACCTTTCTCACTTGTTGCCTTTTCAACTCACTTTCGCCTCAAGGAGCCCGTGAGGATTTTCACCAATAAGACTCTCTCGTTTTAATTTCTCTCAACTCCCATCGCCTTACGGTGCCTGTGAAGGTTTTCACCAATAAGACTCTCTCATTTTATTTCTCTCAACTCCCGTCGCCTTACTGTGCCTGTGAAAGTTTTCACCAATAAGACTCTCTTATTTTTATTTTTCTGCTTGAACCAGAGTGTTGCCCCTAACATGAATTACCTTTGCCTGCTTGACTTGGCATTTCTCAAAGACTGATCAGAAGGTTTTTCTTTGGACCATAATGTGGGCTTTTGGACAGGGTTAAAAAGAAAGGGCAGAAAAGGCTCAAAACAATTCAAATGGGTTAGACTTACAACTTTCGGAATCAGGTTTCTCACAACTTCTGCCCCAGTTCCTTGCTTGGGGACTTTTGGAATTTTGTTTTGATGAGACCGATCCGTGAGGCTGCCTACGTATCCTTAAAAGGAATCAGGTCGAACGTAGTTCATGTCATAGAAATTACTTTGTTGTTGTGATTTTTCTTTTCTCTCTTTCTTTTCTTTCTCTCTTTTTCTTCTGTTATTCTTCTTTTCTCTCTCTCTATTTCTTCTCTTTTTTTTCTGTTTGCTTTTCTCTTTTCTTTTCTTTTCTTTCTCTTTCTTCTCTCTTTTCATTTTTCTTCTCCTTTTCCTTTCGTGTTCATTCTTTCTTTTTCTTTTCACTTACTTATCCTCTGCACTTGCGTCTCTGAATTGTACCGTTGATCCCGAAAGAGGGGTATGAAAGAAAATAAATAAGGCTCAAAAAGGGGTGACAAAGGATAAAGTTTTTAGATAGCAGAACAAAACGCCCTCGTCATTTCAATCTTCAAAATATGCCAAATACAAACAAGTACAATCAAAGAAAGAAATCATACATAGTATCTTTTGACTGCATCGGAGTTGATAGCCATTTCTACACATTTCTCTTCTATATATGTCAAATATAATTCGCCATTGGACAATACTCTGGATACAACAAATGGCCCCTACTAGTTTGGGGCGAACTTTCCTTTTGCTTCAGCTTGATGAGGCAAGATACGTCTCAACACTAGTTGACCCACTTCGAACTTCCGTGGACGTACCTTCTTGTTATATGCTCTCGTCATTATCTGTTGGCACAATTGGCAATGACATACTACTGCCAATCTATTTTCATCGATCAGACTTAATTGCTCCAAGCGGGTTTTGACCCATTCAACGTCATCAATTTCTGCCTCAGCAATAATCCGAAGGGATGGGATTTCAATTTCTGTGGGTATTACTACCTCCGTGCCATACACCAACAAATAAGGAGTAGCCACTACTGAAGTGCGAACAGTAGTGTGATAACCCAACAATGCGAACGGCAGCTTTTCATGCCACTGCCTAGAACCTTCCACCATTTTTCGAAGTATCTTCTTTATATTCTTGTTGGCTGCCTCAACTGCTTCATTAGCCTTAGGGCGATATGGGGTGGAATTGCAATGTATAATCCTAAACTGCTGGCATGTTTCCGTCATCAAATGACTGTTGAGGTTAGCGCCATTGTCCATGATGATTACCTTCGGAATCCCAAACCGACAGATGATATTTGAATGCACAAAGTCGACCACTTCTTTCTTGGTCACAGATTTGAACATTTTCGCTTCAACCCGCTTAGTGAAATAATCAATGGCTACCAGGATAAACCTGTGTCCGTTCGATGTTGCCTGCTCGATTGGCCCAATGACATCCATGCCCCCAAGCAACAAAAGACCATGGTGCAGACATTGTATGTAATTCAGATGGTTGAGAATGAATCAAATCTCCATGCACTTGGCACTGATGGCATTTACGCACAAAACTGATGTAATCCCGCTCCATAGTGAGCTAGTAGTAACCTGCTCGGAGAATCTTCTTTGCTAGAACGTACCCACTCATATGTGGTCCACAAACTCCAGAGTGTACCTCAGTCATGATGACTGTGGCTTGTCTGGCATCTATGCATCTTAGCAATTCAAGATCTGGAGTTCTTTTGTATAATACCCCTCCACTAAAGAAAAATCCACTTGCCAATCGTCGAATTGTTCTTTTCTGATCACCTGTGGCCTATACCGGATATACCCCCATCCGGAGGTATTCTTTGATATCATGGAACCATGGCTCCCTATCAAGTTCTTATTCTACCATATTACAGTAAGCATGCTAATCACGGACCTGAATCTGCAAAGGGTCCACATAAGCCTTATCTGGATGATGTAACATTGACGCCAGAGTAGCCAAAGCATCAGCGACTTCATTATGGATCCTTGGGATATTCTTGAATTCTATCGACTGAAACCGTTGACAAAGATCATGCAAACATTGTTTGTACGGTATGAGTTTCAAATCCCGTGTTTCCCATTCTCCCTGAATCTGGTGCACCAGGAGGTCCGAGTCACCTAAGACCAAGACTTCCTGGACACCCATATCCACAGCTAACCTCAAGCGTAGAATGCAGGCCTCGTATTCAGCCATGTTGTTGGTACACTAAAAACGAAGCTAATCTGTAACAGGATAGTGCTGCCCTGTTTCAGAAATAAGTACTGATCCTATCCTCACGCCCTTCATGTTTGCAGCCCCATCAAAGAAAAGTTTTCATCCCGGCTTTTCAACTTGCTCCAACTCATCAATGTGCATCACCTCTTCATCAGGGAAATAAGTTTTCAAAGGTTCGTAATCTTCATCAACCGGATTCTCGGCCAGGTGGTTCGCCAAGGCCTGTGCTTTTATCGTAGTTTGAGTCACGTAGACAATGTCAAACTCTGTGAGCAGGATCTGCCACTTTGCAAGCCTCCCTGTGGGCATAGGCTTCTGAAACATATACTTCAATGGATCCAAGCGAGATATGAGGTAAGTAGTATAAGATGACAAATAATGTTTCAACTTCTGTGCCACCCAAGTTAGGGCACAACATGTCCTCTCAAACTGAGTGTACTTAACCTCGTACGGTGTGAATTTCTTGCTGAGATAATATATGGCCTGCTCCTTCCTGCCAGTGATATCACGTTGACCCAGTACATAGCCGAATGAATTGTCCAATACCGTCAAATATAGAATCAAAGGTTGCCTTGGCTCTGGCGGGACCAACACGTGTAGATTTGACAAATACCCTTTATCTTATCAAACGCCTCCTGACATTCATTTGTCCACTTGACAGCAACGTCTTTCTTTAACAGCTTGAAGATAGGCTTACAAGTTGTCGTGAGCTGAGCGATGAACCTGCTGATATAATTCAATCTCCCTAATAAACTCATCACCTCGGTCTTGTTCTTCGGAGGTGGCAATTCCTAGATGGCCTTGATTTTTGATGGGTCTAATTCAATACCCCGGCGGCTAACTACGAACCCCAACAACTTCCCAGACGGCACCCCAAAAGCACACTTTGCAGGATTAAGCTTGAGATTGTACCTGCAAAGCCTTCGGAAGAACTTCTTCAGATCCCTGACATGGTCAGACTTCTTTCTAGACTTCACGATCACATCATCCACGTACACCTCGATTTCCTGGTGTATCATATCATGGAATATTATTGTCATTGCCCTCATGTAGGTTGCCCCAGTATTTTTCAAACCGAATGGCATGACCCGATAGCTGTATGTTCCCCATGGCGTGATGAATGTCGTCTTTTCTGCATCCTCCTCGTCCATCAAGATTTGATGATAACCCACATAACAATCCACAAAAGAACCAATCTCATGTTTGACACAATTGTTAATCAATATATGGATGTTCGGCATAGGAAAATTATCCTTCGGACTTGCTTTATTGAGATCCTGATAATCAACGCACACCCTGGTCTTGCCATCCTTCTTTGGCACAGGCACAACATTGGCTAACCAGGTGGGATACCGGGTGACCCGAATGACTTTGGCATCGAACTGCTTGGTGACCTCTTCCTTGATTTTTACACTCATATCCGTCTTGAACTTTCTCAGCTTCTATTTGACAGGGGGAATGCCGGGTCAGTGGGCAATTTGTGAACCACTAAATCAGTGCTCAGACCCGGCATGTCATCATAGGACCATGCAAAAACATCTTTGTATTCGAACAGTGCTTTAATTATCTCCTCCCTGACTTGAGGTTCCAGATGGACACTTATTTTAGTTTCACGGACATTTTCTTGGTCCCCTAGATTAACTGCTTATGTGTCAATCAAATTAGGTTTGGGCTTTTCCTCAAAATGACTTAGTTCCTTACTAATTTCTTCATAGGCCTCATTATCCTCAAATTCCAACTCGTCATCACACTCGATTTCTTGTATTATTATTTCAGAGTTAGATTGGCTTTTAAAACTGGGCTGAAGATTCCTCACGCATGTCATGTCATTGATATCAGCATAAAAAGAACTGTACAAAAGAAGAAAACAAAAATAAAATTAGAAGAAATGAAGGAAAAGGAACAATTGCATTTCACTGAATATAAAGATAACAGGGTTTTAACACATCCAACTGGACAGAACATAATATCTGAATTATAGACCCTGGAATAATCCAGACAACTAAAAGAAAACCAAAACCCACTACCAAGACTCCCTCCGGATAGGAAGAGGAGTAGCTTCCCAGTTGTTGACTTTTGCACGTGGTCCCACAAATTGCACATCTGCCTTGCTGGACCCTTCCCCAACCTGAACCATATTAACCTCAGTGAATAACCTTTCGAACCCCTTCTCCAAGTCTCCATCGGCTCCAATCAATGGTCCAGGGACCTTTGACAATAGTTGCTTTCTGGTACCCGGCCTGACGAATGACCTAGACAGACGCGGGATTGGCTTTGGCAGTGCCCATGATTTCTTTTTCATTTTTCTAGATCTTCTCACGTCTGCAACGATAGGCTTGAACCCAAGACCAAAAGTATCCAGATTCTTTGGAAGAGAAACTGGCTGCACAATACCTTTCAGAGATGCACCTAAACCCTTGCCCGGTACGAAACCATTTCTCAACATTTCAACAGCTACCATAACTGATGCCGCAGCCATCTTTGGAGTTGGAACGCACTTTCCTTCCGGAATTTTCTCTACCGATACTATGTCAGAAACATGATAAACCCACGGCCCCTTGTCGTCGTCGACCTCTATGAACGGAACAATGGCATCATTTGGCACACACAAATTATCTTCACCATGTACAACAATTTCCTGTCGATCCTATTCAAACTTTACCATTTAATGCAGAGTAGACAGGACTGCTTTAGCAACATGGATCCAGGGTCGTCCCAATAACAGATTGTACAAAACAGCCACATCAAGCACCTGGAATTTCATAATAAATTCAATTGGCCCTATTGTGAGCTCAAGCACTATGTCCCCGACTGAATCCTTCCCTTCACCGTCGAATCCCCGAACACAAATACTGTTCTTATGAATTCTTTCATCCTCCACTTGCAGCTTGTTCAATGTGGCGAGAGGACAGATGTTCGCTCTAGACCCGTTGTCAACCAGTACCCGAGTAACCATGGAGTCTTCGCATTTTACCGTCAGATAGAGGGCTCTATTGTGCTCGGTACCCTCCACAGGCAACTCATCATCGGAAAAGGTGACTCGGTTTACCTCAAATATCTTGTTAGCTATCTTTTCCAAGTGGTTTACTGAGATTTTGTCTGGAACGTGAGCCTCGTTCAAGATCTTCATCAGAGCACGACGGTGTTCGTCTGAATGGATCAATAATGACAAGAACGAGATCTGAGCTGGTGTCTTCCTTAACTGCTCCACAATGGAATAGTCTTGCGCTTTCATCTTTCTCAGGAATTCTTCTACTTCTTCCTCAGTTACTACTTTCTTCACCAACACTAGAGTATCTTTTGAGGTCTTAGTTTTTCTCAACTCTTCGGGGGCAAAGTATCTCCCCGATCGAGTCAAACCATGAGTCTCACACACTTCTTCTTTAACCTCTTTCCCCTGGTAGGTTACTGTCATTCGTTCATAATTCCATGGGACCGCCTTGCTGTTGATCACTAGAAGCTGAGTTACTGGTTTTATAATAACAGGCTCTGTGCGAGCACCCTTCACGATCACAACAGGTTTACTTGTAACCCCTGATACCACCACTTTAGCTTTCTCTGGTTTCACCCTTTCTTGGCTACCATAGCTAGCTTATTATCTCCCCCTTTCAACTGGACCACTGATTTCCCACTGGATGTCTTTTCCTTTAAACTGGTTTCATTGGAGCGGATCATCATCACCGTCTGCGAGGGTTTCTTAGCCTCCCCTCCCTTAAGTATCAACTCAATCATATGGGTCTCATGGTGAGATGGTAGCGGATTCTGGTTGATATTTAGTGTTTCTGGGGCCTGAACCTCGATCTGATGAGTATTATTTCAGAAATAGCCGAATGTCCCTAAAAGGGCGCCGAAAGGCTATTTTTGCAAGAACAACCACTTTTGTCACTTTCAAAGGTTTTGGCCGGTTAGCTGACACAGCCTTAAAATCTTCATTTTTGAAGTGCTAAAAGGCCGTGGTTGCAAGGCCAGATGTTTTATGGAAATTTTGGAAGTGGTCATTTCTCTTAAGTCAAAACGAGTCATGGTTTTTTTTAAATTAAAATCACCTTAATAAATGTGCAGGATGAGCACAAATCAAAATGAACCTTTCTCAGTCCGTGAAAAAATCCCTTTGGAGCTACATATGTGGTGGCATGACTTGGGGGACGACAGCAGAAAAATTGTGACAAAAGCACTGGTCGGTCTTATTGGGCTTTTGAAGGTCAAGCCCAGAAAAGACGTGATTGAGGCCTTAATATCATTTTGGGACCCAGCACATAATGTGTTTCACTTTGCGGATTTCGAGTTAACTGTTACGCTAGAAGAGATAGCAGGCTATGCCAGTTTCGAAGGGAATCTCAGAAGTCAATACCCGGTAGCACCAAGAACAGTGACCCCCACAAATTTTTGGACTTGTTAAGCATCAGTCGGGATGTCCGAGACGGAAATTTGGCCAAAGGATTTTGTACCTTCTACTTTCTGTACCGACGATACAGGAATCCACATGGCTTCGAAACACCAGATACTGGTCTTACTCATGCTGGGAATCAAAACAAGTGGGAAGCTCGGAGAGGATTGGCTTTCATAGTAGCGTTCCTGGGTATTTTGGTTAGCCCGAGAAAAGATGGGAACATAGAGATGGGATTAGTAGGGATAGCTGACTTTATGGTGAAGAAGGCAAATGGGACTATAGTACCATTGATCTTGGCAGAATTTTACCGAGTTCTTACTCGCTGTCGTGAAGGAGCAAAGTTCTTTGAATGGTGCAATATGATGTTACAAATATGGATGGAGGAACACCTTTGCCACCGTCTCGGATACTTGAATTGCGGTATGATTGGCCTCGAGTGCATTGAAAAACATGAAAATCAAGTAGAGGGTTATGAGTTTCCAGATGGTACGGAAGCATGGCATGATCATTTGAGATCTTTGACCGCAAATAAGATCGAGTGGACATTCGGATGGCTCTCAGTCAACGAAGTAATCTATATGTCGTCTGCGGTGTGTTTTTTGCTGTTGATGGGTCTGCGGAGTATCCAGCCTTAGCTCTGCACAGAGTCTTGTGTCAGTTAGGCCGGTACCAGACCATCCTACACAATGAAGATTTGAGTCAGCAAGTTATTGAGTTAGATCCAAAAGCTGCCTTTCCAAAAGAAAAAGTGTGTCGGGTTTTGCATCAGTGCAGATTCTTAGGGCCTAACACGCAAGTACGAGACCTATCCAGAAGAGAGGTGTAGCCCAGTTATATTGCTTGGTATGGTAAAATATCCCGAGTTCAACATGAGCCTGATAGGCCCGTAAAGAGACCCTATGTCCAGCAATTCACCGACGGAGCTCAGGTACAATGGGATTGGCTGACCAAAGAAAATGAGTACAGGGCTACCATAAGCAAGTTGGAAAAGCAAGTCAGAGAACTTCGATTCGAGAATAGCATGCAAGTGGCGGCGGATGAAGGGGAAAAGAAAAGGATAGCCAAAGAAAATGAAGCCCTTCGAGCTCAAATTCAAAAATTGAAAGTAGCGGCAAAAAATCCAGTCCGAAGTGACAGAGATGAAAAGCTCATAGCTAACCTGAGGCAGAAAGTGAGTGACTACAGTTTCGATTTGAACAAAGCAGAAAGTGAACTAGCCAAGGCTCAAAAACAATTGGCTAAGAACGCAGACGAACGGGTACACTTGGTTAAGCAATTGAGAGAAAGGTACGATGATGAGGTCGCAGGGTTGAAGAAAATGGTCATCGCCACGGAAAACAAAATGATCAAACAAGCCAAAGACTTCAAAGTTGAAAGGGAACATTGTTATACAGCATTGGCGCAATTAGAAATAGATTTGCAACAACTTCAGGAGCAAAATCATGTGGCTGAGCAAACTTTGGAAGCCAGGGCCCAGCAAATTGGGCATTTGTTACAAGAAAAGGGCGCCATAAGAGAGAGAATTAGAAGCATTGCCGACTACATTGTTATGAAGTGCCACATCTGTGAGGATATGACTCGCACTATATTTTTTGCAGCGGTGATGATCTTTGTTAAACAAATAATGAATGACTTGGACCAACTTCAAAGAGATCTTGCACATAGGCCCGTGGCAAGACCGAATGATGTCCCGCAGGCACCAGGAGCTTTGATGTACTCGTGATATTTCGTTTGAGTCTGTATTTCCTTTTTTGTCAGAGTCTGTAAGTCATGTTGAGATTGTATTTTCTTTCTGTTTTGAGTCTGTATTTCTTCGGAGTATGACAATCTATTTTTGGAGTTTGTGCTTTATTTCGCACTTATCCACCAGAACTACGCTCGGTCTGATTCATGCGGGGTCATGATACGTAAGCAATCTCCAAATGACTATGATGCAATAAGAAGAGAATATATTCAAAAAGTTCTTTTTCGACCTCGAAATCATAACTTTTCTTAAAGAAATTTTTATGGTAAAATGTGTCGTTTCAATCCTCAATGGTTTGATGAGTATGATTGGTTGGAGTATAGTGTAACAAAAGATGCAACTTTTTGCTTTTATAGTTATTTGTTTCAAGATGAATACATCAATCAAGGGGGAGGAGATGTATTTTCAAGTATATGGTTTACAAGTTAAAATAAGAAGAACATATTTGATATGCATACTGAAGGACCAAGGAGTATTCATAATCAACCAAGAAAGAATGCTGATGATTTGTTAAGACAAATATCAACCAACGGCATGGCATCACCCTTCGTGCTTTACACTCTTTCCTCACAAATCATACACGGCATTACCCTTCGTGCTTTAACACTCTCTCACCAAAACAATACACGGCATCACCCTTCGTGCTTTAATACTCTTCCTCACCCAAACAATAATCACAAATAATAGGGTAAGGTAATAAATGAAATTACGATAAGAATCCTGGCAAGGGAACAATAGTTCAACAATCAAGTCCCGGCAAGGGAATAATATCAAAAGAAACCTCAACATCCCGGTAAGGGAGATAACATGAAAAACAACAATATCCCGGCAAGGGAGTTAATATAATGATTCTCTTCTCTTTTCCACTTTTACTTCACAGTTCACTTCACAACTTTGAGCCAATACTCTAAAAGATTCAATTTCCACTTATACTTTCACATTTCATTGTACAACACGAGCCAACACTCCTCAATGTTCAAATGTCACAATTACTTCCACAAACTTTACCCAACAATAGAAATCATCATCAAAGCAGGAATAATACAACGAAGCCATAATAATCAGAATATAAGACTCACATGCATGCTTGACACAAGTGTATAGATACTCGCCATAATGCCTATACGTCGTGCTCGACAAATACCACATAGAAAATAAGACTCGACTTCTAATCTCAAGCTAAGGTTAGACTAAACACTTACCTCAATGCCACGAACACAATTCACATTTCAACTATCGTTTTAACTCTTGATTCTACCACTAATTCGCTCGTATCTAGCCACAAGTTACTTAATTACATCAATAAACGCTAAATGAATCAACTCCAATGCATGAAAATGAGTTTTCCAAAGTTTTACCCAAAAAGTCAAAAATTGCCCCAGGGCCCAAATGGTCAAAACCTGAAGTTCGAACCAAAACCTGATTACACATTCCCCCATGAACCCAAATATTTAATTTGTTTTGAAATCGGACCTCAAACCGAGGTCCAAATCCCCAATTTTTGAAAAACCTAGGTTCTACCCAAAACACCCAATTTCCCCCATGGAAATCATTGATTTTGAATTGAAATCACGTGAAAAGAGGTTAATGATTGAAGAAAACGAGTTAAAATTGACTTACAATTGATTTGGAAGAAGAGTTGTCTTTGAAAAATCGCCCAAGAGTGTTTTGGTTTTGAAAGAGTGTGAAAAATGGGAGATTTTCGTCTAAGTATTAAAATTGCAGGTTGTAGATATGGGAATTGCGACTAGGGTTCGCAATTGCGAACCCCGACCTCTGCTATGTTCGTATTTGCGAAGGGGTTCTCGCATTTGCGAGGTGGGAAATGCAAATGATGCGTCGCATTTGCGACGATTGGCAAAAAGGGGGAGTATCGCATTTGCGATAGAATCCTCGCAATTGCGAGGTAGGCTGGCCTGGGCTTCTTTCGCATTTGCGATCTACCATTTGCGAAACCTGCATGCTTGCAATGAAACAGCTGAAAGTCTGCAGTTCACCAAGTCCAAAATCTACCCCGTGGCCTATCCAAAACTCACCCAAGCCCACGGGGCTCCAAACCAAACATGCACACCAACCTAAAAATATCATACGGACTCGCTCGTGCATTCAAATCACTAAAATAACATCAACAACTATGAATTTAGCATCAAGATCATGAAATTTTCTTAAGAACTTCAAATTTTTAATTTTCTAAAAAATGATCTGATTCACGTCGTTTCAAGTCCGTTTCTTACCAAATTTCACAAACTTACCTTAAACCACATATAAGACCTGTGCCGGCGCCAGAACCAAAATATGGGCCCGATACCATCAAGTTTTAATCACAATTCATTTCCAAAACTCATAAATAAATTTCAAAAAATATTTTTTTTTAAAATTCATTTCTCGGGCTTAGGACATCAGAATTAGATTCCGGGCATACACCCAAGTCCCATATTTTCCTACGGACCCTCCGGGACTGTCCAATCACTGGTCCGGGTTCGTTTACCCAAAATGTTGACCGAAGTCAACTTAAACTCATTTAAAATGCAAAATTCATCATTTTTCACAGATTTTCACAAAATGGCTTTCCGGCTATGTGCCCAGACTGCGCACGCAAATCGAGGTGATGCCAAAAGAGGTTTCTAAGACCTCGAAATGCAGAATTCACTTTTAAAACAAGTGATAACCTTTTGGGTCATCATAGTAGGATTCCTAAAATTCACACCCGGGCCCACGTGCTTGGATTCCAAAATTTTTTGAAGAAAACTGTTACCCATTACCTCATAAACTCAAATACATGATTTTCACTAAGTTCCTTAACAAATTTCGAGGTAAAATCCTATTTTTTTTCAAAACCCTAGGTTCTCACCTAAACCCACGATTTTCACGAATTTACATGTTATAATCTACCCATATACACTATATTTAACTCACATTATATAGAAGTTACTTACCTCAAAGTGTTAGGTGAAATCCCCTCTCTTAGAGCTCCAAGAATCGCCCAAACAATGAAATAAATGAGCTCAAAATGACTAAGTCCCGTACTACCTACTGCAATTTTTGCACCTGCGGAGGTTTGGCCGCCTTTGCGGCTCCACATCTACGGAAAAGTCATTGTAGATGCGGCCCTTTCCCAATGGCCTCCTCCTGCTTCTACACCTAGCTGATCGCTTCCGTAAGACCGCTTTTGCTGCTTTCTCGGCGCACCTGTGACCTGCCCCTGCTCCTGCGAACATCTCCTTCGCACCTACGTCTTCGCAGGTGTGGTCTGACTTTTGCTTCTGCGATGGCCGGCCAGACCCTGCTGGGAGACTTCTACGGTCAAGTGCTCGCTTTTGCGAGCTCGCACCTACCGCTGTCAAGCGCAGGAGCGGTTACACCAGAAGCTTGAAGCTTCAGCTGCTACTCCAAGTCTAAACTTGGTCTGAGCCTCGTCCCATTGACACCTGGGGCCCCTGCCCAAATGTACCGACAAGTTTGAAATCATAAAACAGACTCGTTCGAACTCCCGAAATGCAAAAAACCAATATTAAAAATAAGAATCACACCCTAAACCAATTGTATCAAAAATATGAACTTCAAGTTCTTCAATTTACTCCCAATGCACCGAAATGTATTTAAACTATTCGGAATGACACCAAATTTTGC
Organism: Nicotiana sylvestris; assembly: GCF_000393655.2. Lineage (NCBI taxonomy): Eukaryota > Viridiplantae > Streptophyta > Magnoliopsida > Solanales > Solanaceae > Nicotiana > Nicotiana sylvestris. The sequence continues at coordinate 113,851,235 of NC_091065.1, forward strand.
GTGCAGGTCTTAAATCATGTACGGAACTATTCCCGATCTCAAAATCCCATTTTGACCTCGATATCACCAAAACCTACTCCAAAACAAATTTAAAGAACTTCAAAACCTTCAAAGAGCCAACTTTCACTATTAGGCGTCGAAACGCTCTCAGGTTATCCAAAACCCAATCTTAACATATGTCCAAGTCCGAAATCATAACACAAACCTATTGGAACCGTCAAATCTTGATTCTGAGGTCATTTACTCTAAATATTGACCGAAGTCAAACTTAGCCTTTTTAGCCAACCATAAGGAATCAAGTATTCCGATTTCAACCCGAACCCTTCCAAATCCTAAACTAACCATCCCCGCAAGTTATAAAATAGTAAAAGCACATACAAAGAGTCTTATTTAGGGGAATGGCCTCTAGAAAGCAAAACAACCGAACGGGTCATTACAGCAGTCGGAACAATAGATCGTTACAGGACAAAAAAGCTTCAGGTACGCGGGATCCTTCCTACCCCAGGCTTTCAGAATACAATTTCAATGTTAGTGTAGTAGAGTTGGTATCAGTTATGAGAAACATCAAAGAAGCACAGTTCCCAAAATCGATGAAATTCGATCCTAGCCAGAGGGATCCCAACTTGTGGTGTGAATACCACGGGACGAATGGCCACCGAATTGGGGACTGCCGACGTCTCAGGGAAGAAGTGGAGACACATTGAAGAATGGTCATCTTAGAGAATTCTTAAGTGAATGGGCCAAGAACAACTACGGTCGAAACCTAGATAACGTGGAACCCTCGAAAGCAGGAGAAGATCCCCCGCGTGAGACAATCAACATGATCTTTGGGGGGAATAAGATCAACGGGGTCACCTTCTCAGCAGTAAAAAAGACAAAAATATCAATAACCTATAGCAAGAGACTTCGGGAAGTTGCTGAAGACGACATCACTTTCACGAAGGAGGACACAAACGGACTGTTGTTACCACACAACGACGCATTAGTAATTTCGTTAAATGTGCTAGACTTTAAAATCAAATGTGTTATAGTGGATCTAAGAAGTTCAGCCAATATCATACAATAGAGAGTATTGAAGCAAGATAAACTCACCAGAAGCATCATTTCGTCCACAAAACTCCTCCTCGGATTCAACCTCGCGAGCATGACAACCCAAGGAGAGATTTTGCTTCCCACGAACGCTGAAGGAGTGATGAAAATGACTCTTTTTGAAGTGGTGGATGGTGATATGGGATACAATATTATTTTGGGAAGACCGTGGTTGCACGAGATGAGAATTGTACCGTCAACATATCATCAGTTGTTGAAATTTCCAACGCCCAAAGGAATTAGACAGATAATGGGCGACCAACCGGTGGCAAGGGAGATGAATGCAATTTCGGTCTCCAGTAACAAAGGGAAGGAGCATGCGGCATAGCAACTACAAGAACCAAAGCTTGCTCTCAAATTGAATGAGGTTAGCTCGGGGGTAGAAGCGTCGGAATCTTATCTGGTGCCAAGGTATTTCTAGGTACCAGAAGAGACGGATGCCACAAAATCCATGGAAGAAGAGCTCGAGCAAGTTGCATCTTTAGAAAAGTTCTTAGAAAGGAAATTCTACTTGGTGACGAGACTGCATACCGAACTCATGTCTGGATTTATTGAATTTCTTAAATCTAATGCCGATTGTTTTGTGTGGTTGCATGCGGACATGAAAGGTATCCCAACAAAGATGGCCCTACATAAGCTAAGTTTGGATCCGAACATCCCACCGGTAAGACAAACGAAATGCCCTATTGCGGAGTCCAAGAATAAATTCATCAAAGAAGAGGTAACTCGCTTTCTTGATATCGGTTCGATCCGAGAGGTAAAGTATACAAACCGGCTAGATAATGTAGTAGTAGTTCCTAAGAAGAACAATAAATTTTTCATGTGCGTAGATTATAAGGACTTGAATAAGGCACGCCCGAAAGATTTGTTCCCACTGCCAAACATTGATCAAATGATCGATGCGACTGTCGGGCATGAGTTAATGAGTTATCTCAATGCTTATTCTGGGTACAACCAAATTAAGATGAACCCAGAGGATCAGGAAAAGACTTCGTTCATAACGCATTTCAGCACATATTGCTATAATGTGATGCCTTTTGGGTTGAAGAACGCTGGAGCCACTTATCAGCGGCTCATAAACAAGATTTCTGAAAAACAAATAGGGAAAACTATGGAAGTTTATATAAACGATATGATCGTTAAGTATTTGAATGCAGGTGACCACCTTAAGCACCTGGAAAAACCCAACCCTTTGATATACTAAGGAAGTATAACATGAAGCTTAACCCCGAGAAATGCACGTTCAGGGTTATCTCTGGCAAATTCCTAGGATTTTTGGTATCACAAAAGGGGATTGAGGTAAACCCCGATAAGATCAAGGCCATCAAAGACATCTAGACCAGCTGTCAAGCATGAAAGAAGTCCAAAGGCTCACTAGGAGATTGGCTGCTTTGAGCGGGTTCATTTTCGGGTCGCTAGAAAAATGCCATTGTTTCTTCTTGTTGCTCAAAAATAAAAACAACTTCGAATGGACCCCGGAGTGCCAGCAGGCTTTGAGAGATTTGAAAAGGTACTTTTCAAGCCCTCCGATACTTTCGAACCAAAGGAAGGTGAAACACTGTTAGTCTACCTCATTGCCTCAGATGTAGCGGTAAGTGCAGTTTTAGTCGATGAGGACGAAGGTACGCAATCTACCATTTATTACGTTAGTAAAATTTTAATGGGAGCGGAAACTCGCTATCCGCATTTGGAGAAGTTGGACTTAGCTCTCGTAGTCGCCGATCGGAAGGTGAGGCCCTAATTCTAATATCACTTGATAGCTTGGTGACCACTTTTCCTTTAAGGAACATCCTTCACAAACCCGAACTCCCGGGTAGGTTAGCCCCGTAGAAACAAGTTGTACGAATTAGCCACAAGAAATGGAGATTTCTCTTTAACATAATGAACGAATTAGCCACAAGAAATGGTGATTTCTCTTTAACATAATGAATGCTTATATACTTTTTGAAAGTGGAAGGAATAAACTAAAGTCCTTTTATTTCTCATCTTGTTTCTTGTCTAATCGACGAATTAATTTTATCATTTGAAAGTTAAACAAGTACTTCAAATGCTAGTGCCGTAATGAACAGGAGACATCCTCTTCAAGAGCATTGTAATATAAGAGGGCCCTCTCTTATGAAAACCCTCACGTTAAAGGGTCAATTTTGGAAAAACTTATTCCCGGAATTAAAATACTTTCAGGGAAAAATACACCCAAAGCTTTACGTAATAAGACGCAAACCGTAAAACTTGCATAAAACATTTGCAAAACTTGCATAAACGTTCAAACGAAAGAAAGACTCAAACAATACTTCAGCAAAAAAATGTCTTTATTTACAATATATGCCAAAGTGGCACGAATACAAAAGTTGAAGAAATAGAAAAGCTAAACTGCTGCATCTCTGGAACCCGAGGGAAGAGAAGTGTTCGTGCGTCTAGGGGAAGTGGGTAAATCCACCAATGGCCAAACATTTTGGCCTTCATCAGTTGGGTCTTTGACATCTTCGCCTTTTGTTTTCCCTTACGGAACCAGAAGAACCGGAGGCATCAGGCTCTGTCGGGAGACCACTTTTAGCAGCTAACTCAAACTCACGGGCCTTAGCAATTTCAACATCAAAGTCAATGATACCAGTTTTGGCCTCTTCCAAGATTTTTGTCCTCATGATGTACATAACATAAGTGTTCTTAACAACGAGGGAAGACGCTCGGCGCTTAAGTTCTTCTTTGAGTTGGGTTACCTCTGCAGAAGGTTTTTTCTGGGATCTAACAGATCGGAGGCTAACATCAACGTCACGGACAGTTGAGCTAAAGAACCTATTATGCTCGATAGTCTTCTTGAACTTGTCCTCCAATTGGGCATGTTTCACCTCGGCAGCAGCAAGCTCTTCAATATTGGAGTTTAAGGTTTCCTCCTAATTGGTCAATTTCTCAGCGGAGGCAGCCTCGTGGTCGGTTGCAGCAAGAATGACATTATGGGCTTCAGCCCATTTACCCCTAGCTTCATCAAATTTAACCCTTAGCGGGCCAATCTCTTGGCTAAGGGTTACCACTTGTTGCTCGATGTGCTACAAACGAGTCTCCAATACAACGGCCTCAGCAGCTTTGGCTTCCAGTTCTGGGAGGCGAGTGGCAGTTTGTTCCCACTCGACCAAAAGCTGGTCCCATACGGAGGTAATTTCTTCTTTCTCCCGAATCAATTGGAGGCTTTCAGAAGCAAGAAAGTTGGCCTACAAAGCAAGAAAGGCAAAATTAGGATATTTTTAGGCAAACATAGAAGATATAATAAAAGAAGTAAAGAATGTATCGCTGCGGCATTGTGCATGGCGTTGTTCAACAAGCACTCTCCTGAGTGAGCCTATATCTTTTTCCAATCTTTATCTGAAGCTAAGGGTTTTAGATAATTAGCAAGTTCCATTGGCCGTGATAGCAAGTTGCATCCGGTGGAGACCGAGAGAGTAACGTTCTCCTTTGCGGATCTTCAAATGGGGCAGCATAATTTTACCCCGAATTCGCATGAATTGGGGACTGGGGAAGCGGATTACCCTATTCTCACCTAGATACAGCCGGTGGAGATGATGTAGCAGTTGCTGATGGAAAAGCTGGTGAAGAAGGAGATGAAGCTGATAGCGATGAGGGATGAGAAGCAGCCGCGACAAACGCAATGCTAGTTTTTGGTTGCTCGCCAACCGAAGTTGGCAGGGACCCGATACTCAGCCCCGCAATACCGAGCACAACGATTGGAACCCGAAAATGGGAGTTGGAATTTTCTACCATATCAAACTCCCCCCAAAGTGCCGAGATCTCTACTACAAAAAAGACCTTTAGGGGCAATACAAAATAGCTTTAGCGGCAATAACTATAGCCGCTATATCTTTCACCAGCCATTAGTCTTTTGCCCCTTATAAACATATCATAGTCATCATAGAACAAACATGTAAGCCAAATACAACTTGCCAATTTTCACCATAATTATTCATAAACTTTTTAATAATGGAATTATTAAACTTATATATTATACAAATATTTTAAGGCTGGACATTCTGTGCGATGCAAACCAACTAACATGCAGACTTTGGCCAAAGAAAAGGGCACAATGGAAATATTGTGGAGTAAATTCTCTATGCGATACAATAGTATAACAGCACAAGATGGATTTTATGAAAGGAAAGGATTCAATAGGAGGCTAAATGAACTTCTGGCCAAAAGCAGTGCATTTGTAAAGTACATGACTTTGGAGTTAACTGTTTTATCATGTTGCACAGGTGATGCTATTGTGTCCATGAATTACAACTGGAAGGGTTATCATAATGGAATCGATGACTCAGTTGATGAAGTTAATGGGCATCAGCGTAACCAAAACATGCTACTGCAAACTAATGGGAGGAAGCAGCTGGGGATACAATCAAAATTCATCAGACAAGTTAGGACAGTAGGTGATAATGGACACTCAAAATGGTGTATGCCCAAAAATTGTTGTATATTATATGAAAATGCAGGTACTGTATTGGATTCCAGATGTATAAATTACAGCAACATACACGAGAAGCGAAAACAATCCCATTGTCTAGAGTAGGGGTCCTCATGCTATCACGCTAGGATGCAAGAAATGCACAACAGCTATATCGAAGTGAACTATCAATCTAACAGCAGCCACAAACGACTTAGCAAACGCAGAAAAAACTACACTTTCACAAATTCACAGCCTATTTAAAAATCTACATCCAAACATGAAGTCTTGAAATCAAAGTTTCCTAAGATGTAAACAATCGAGCAGCATCAATCCAAAATCCATTGCAAAACGATTGCAAAAAACTAATTTAATAGAGGAAGAACAGAATCGACGAAAACTACCAATTTATCAAAACCGAAGCAATTTAACAGGGGAAGAACAGCCTATTTAAAAATCTATAGACAAACATAAAGTCTTGAAATCAAAGTTTCCTAAGATGTGAACATTCGAGCAGCATCAATCAAAAATCTATTGCAAAACGATTGCAAAAAACCGATTTAACAGGGGGAGAATAGAATCGACGAGGACTATCAATTTATCAGAATCGAACCAATTTAATAGGGGAAGAACAGCCTATTTAAAAATCTACAGCAAAACATGAAGTCTTGAAACCAAATTTCCTAAGATGTAAATAATCGAGCAACATCAATCCACTATAAATCAATCCATATAAACAATCGAGCAGCATCAATCCAAAATCTATTGCAAAACAATTGCAAAAAATCGATTTAACAGGGGAAGAATATAATCGACGAGGACTGTCAATTTATCAAAACCGAATCGATTTAACCGGAGAAGAACAGAACTGATTTCCTAAGTTCTCAATTTATCAGAGAACTTACCTGGAAAAGAATACGAGGACTATCAGACTATGGCAGGCTGTTGACGCAGTAGCAATTAGGTTTCCCTGTGGCAGCGACTGGATCCCTTTCTGTTCAAGGGAATATTGTTTTCCTAAACTTTTCTAATTGGAGGGAACTGATAATCTCGTCCAATGTTTTCCTAAACTTTTCAAATTGGAGGGAACTGATAAATCTCGTCCAAAAAATTTGGAGGGAAGATGTTTCTCTTTTTGTGTCGAGGGAAAAGTTAAAAAAATAAAAAAATTAATTTAATTAGTAATTTTTAGTGGCAATTATTTTTTCATTGCCAGTAAAAGGATATCTTTTACGGCTAATGGCCATGTGCTAATTTTCAGCTTAAAGAATGTATTAGCAACAATTGTCTTATTGCCGCTAAATAATTGCCGCCAAAAGTCTTTTTTGTAGTAGTGAGACATCATCCTAGGTTGGTATAACTAACTTAGCAGGTTGAGCATTCTATTGAGTTGATGAGGATCATCGCCTTCTATGTAGAGAAGCTTCCCCAACACTAGTTCTCCATCATCGTCGATCATCACAATGTCTATGATTGGCCCGGGATGAGGGCTAGTCACCACAACTTCTGGAGATGACTCGGGGGCAATAGTCTTATCCCTCTTATTCTTTTCCTCAGCCACGGAAGAGAGTCTTCTTTTCGGTTTCTTGTCCTCTGGCTGGGGACTCTATGAAGAAAAACACTTGTACCCGAACCAGGCCCAAAAACACATGTTCATGAAAGCGCCTCCTGAAGCAGCCTCGCTGCATCAGCAGGATCAGCCAAAACGTCCTCCTCAGGGACGACAACTGAGCTTACAGGTAGACCTGATTCCAGAAAAAAGGGAAAAAGGATCAATCAATTTTATCGCATAGAAAGCAAAACCGAGACGAGTCTAAGTTACCATGATTTTTGGCCTTTCACCTGTATTTGAGGACAAGTTCTTTCCATGTGCGGGTTTTGGGTGTAGTGACGTCCAGGATTTTCTGGCCCTAATGGACCAAACCTTCAACCCTAGGCAGAACCCATCGAGTTGTTGTAACAGACAAAAAATGAAGGATCATCCCTGATATAAAGGAATTTCTAATAAAAGAAATATTAAATAAGGAGCTTACGAGTGCGATTTCATTATTCCAAAAAGGAAGAAGCCGTTGCCATAATGATATCACTTGAGGCAACTGTAATGAACCGTTCCATCCACCCACGGTCATTGTAGCCATCCATGCTAGATAATAAAGCATGGTGGCCACGTTTGCTGAAGTTTATCATTCCCCCGTGGAAGACTTTGGGGGAATAGATATTCATCACATGAGCTAAGGATAGCTCCTCTCGCGTATCTTGGCGCAAACACTGAAGACAAGCAATCGTCCTCTACATAGAAGGACTTACTTGTGCCAAACACACTTGGTAGTAGAGGTAGAACTCAGCAATAACGGAGTCAAGCTCTCCACTCAAAGAAAATGCATCCAAAGTAAAGGGATATGTGTAAAAATATGTAAAACCATCCCTGGATAGGGTTACTCGCTCTATTAGATCAAGAGAAACAATGTCCAAATCTTAGTAGCGGTAATCTTCCTTCATAACAGAAATACTGGACGGACGAATGGAAGAAGAGTATCTGCTAACGGTCTACGTGCGTGGGTTAGCCAAAGTAAATTTCTCTTCGAATTCTTTTGTTGTAACAAGACTTCTAGGGATGATGGTGCCCACTGTTGGAGGAGCAGCATCCTCGACTTTGCTCATGCTTTTTGAAGAGCTGGTGTTCTTTGAAGAAGAAGAAGCCATTATATGTTACTGATGAAGGAAAAGCTTTTTCTTTTGAAGGAAGTTAAAGAAAGGTTGAAGAACAATAAAAGGTTTTAGGAATTTTGAAGAGTTATAGAGTATGAGTGAAGAAGATTGATGCGTATAAGTAAAGGTTTAGACAGCTAAATTCATGACCATGATTAACTTGGTAACTAGCGAAAGATACGCTGAATCGTGGGATGACGCGTGTTCGGGGCATGAAATGCGAAGAGACGTGCGTCTACTCAATCGTTAGAAGCTTTTCAGAAGGAATCATAGTAATTCCCGCCAAAAAGAGTATTTCTACCAACTTCCCGGTGACACAAAGTTATGTTACTAAAAAGCAGGGGGACTATTTGTATACTGTAAAATACGTTATGCTAAATGGCCGCTTAAAAGAGTGACACGTGGAACTTAAGGCGGGGGACTGTTAGAACCAAATGCAATTATCCTGTTTGTCATCGGAAATAATGGCACCTGTTAAGATGAAACAAATACCCTCCAATCGGTTGCATTTAATGAAAAATATTCCACAGCACTTAGTGCACTGCCTGTTACAGAGAATTTTTCATTTATGCTCATTGTTACACCTTCATCAATGGCCCTCATGATTGACATTAAAGAAGGGCACGATCCTAGGACCTTGTTCCATATACGTAGCTATAAATTGTGAGCTCTGTTATCATTGTAAATGACATGACTTTTCTGGCAAACTTACGCTATAATCGATTAAAAGCTTTATGCAATTTCACTTTCTTGTTTCTTAGTTTCATCACTGTTGTGCCCAGAAACTCTACCCCCAGAATTACTATTTTTTGTGATTTCATCTTCATTTCAAGGCTAAGTATCGCACATTTCTTTAATTATTTTATTATTTCAGGATCAAATTAATTCACTTATCTAGAAATCACGTTTAAATTTAACTGTACCATTTTACGAGTAAACAATCATAATTAAACTTTTCAACCTAATTAACAATAGCCCATGTCACACTTCATTATAATAATGGTAAATTAGAAGATAAATTAAAGATCTATCACTTACAAATTCAAATTATGATAATCCCACAATCTAACCTCTAAAATTAATCAAACGCATCAAACAAAAATAAATTATAAATAAAGAAAATCATCACAATTATGATCATGAACAAATAAAAGAAAAAAACCCCAAACAGTTAAGCTCCCAAAAAGAATTTCTTCAAGCAATGAATTTTGAATAAAAGTACAACTAACCTTATTGTAAAGCACATATAATTTATACGGTGAAGTAATTTTCATGAAATTACTTCTCCTTATTGTTCAATGTTTCTATCCATTGGCATGTTGCCACTTGTAGTAATGTTTTCTCGCCATTCAATAATTTCTCAGAGAAAACCAACAAAGACAAAGAACCAATAAAGTGCATTCAAAAATTTCAAAGAAAAATAAGCTCTATAAAAGAATAAGTTGCACAGAAAGAACTGGACAGGCAAAAAAGAGAAACAAACCTGAAGTAATAACAATATAGACTTGCTTCAGAAATAATGAATTGTTTGAAAAATATGCACCCGCAACCTCGTTATTCTAATAGCTCTATCTCCCAAAAAAAGTCTTAGGGTTTTAAATAGTCTCCACTTATCCTATGTCAGAAAGGTTTAAGGTTTTAATTTATTAAGAAAGGGTCAAATAGTTGTTTTAATCTACGGGCCAGGGGGTTTAATTAATAACAAACCTGAAGTAATAACGGTAATAGACTTGCTTTAGGAATAGTGAGTTGTTTGAAAAATATGCACCCACGACCTCATTTTTCTATTAGCTCTATCTCCCCAAAAAAAGTTTTAGGGTTTTAAATAGTCTCCACTAATCCTATGTCAAAAAGTTTAAGGTTTTAATTTATTGAGAAAGGTTCAAATAGTTATTTTAGTCTACAGGCTAGGGGTTTAATTAATAACAAACCTGAAGTAATAACGATAATAGACTTGCTTCAAGAATAGTGAGTTGTTTGAAAAATATGCACCCACAACATTGTTATTCTATTAGCTCTACCTCCCAAAAAACGTCTTAGGTTAAATAGTCTCCACTAATCCTATGTTAAAAGGTTTCAGGTTTTAATTTATTAGGAAAGGATCAAATAGTTATTTAGTCTACGGGCTAGTGGGTTTAATTAATAACAAACCTGAAGTAATAATAATAATAATAATAATAATAATAATAATAATAATATATTTGCTTCAAGAATAGTGAGGTGTTTGAAAAATATGCACTCATAACCTATGTCATAAAGGTTTAAGGTCTTAATTTATTGGGAAAGGGTCAAACAGTTATTTTAGTCTACGCGCCATGGGGTTTAATTAATTATAGTGCAGAGTTTAAAAAACCTTCCTATGCCAGAAAGGCTTAAGGTTTTAATTTATTAGGAAAGGGTCAAATAGTTGTTTTAGTCTATGAGCCAGGGGTTTAATTAATTATTGTGCAAAGTTTAAAAAGACTTATTTTACAAAGGTTGTGGGACTCGAACCCGCGACCTATTACAAATAATAAGCAGTGCCTAACCAACAAGCCACTGGACGCTTTGTTTCAAGTGGTGTCCCCTTTATTATTCGTACTATCTTTCCACTTGAGTTATTATATACATATATATTTAGTAAAAATATTCGATCAAGCAGTATCCTGTGACACCACTTGGGTCAACGTAAATCCGTTTATGGCTATAATATATTTTCTCTATGTGGGGTCCATCCCCATCAAGAAAACAAAAAGGAGGAAATAGATGACAAAACCAATTTTCGCCAAAATTGGTTTTGATTCTCGATTTGCAATTTGCAAATCACAGGTTGCAGAAAACCAACTTCTGATTGGTTGAGATTTACGACACTTCTTCTTATAAATAGAAGCCTTCAGCTTCTCATTTGATCACACCAATCACAAAGAAAAACAATTCTGAGAGTTAGAGAGCGGTGTGAGGTATTCGCAGGTGGTGTAGTCTGTGAAAAAATAAAGAGTGTGAGAGATATTGTAGTGAGGTGAGAATCTTAAAAGAAGGCTATTTCTTTTAAGTGTATAATGGTCCCTAGAGTAGTTTACTCGGGACTACTGGGTGTAAAATTTTGCATTATAGTAGATTACTTTGCTCCTCTCAACCTCATAGTTTTTTTCCTTATTCAGAAGGGTTTTTCACGTTAAAAAATTTTGTGTCCTTGTTGTTCTTTTTATTTTTGTTGATTACCGTATCTCGGTATTACATTATTGTTCTGCTACTATTACCGTGAATATTATTTATATGGGAGATCTATTCCCAACAACTGGTATCAGAGCACATGTTCTACTCATTCACAGAAATACTGTTCACGGTCGGTAGTACTATACTCGATGAAAAATAAAATGTCCAAAGTAAAGTACAAGGTAGTAAAATTCAATGTAGATAGTAGTTTCTCAACAAGGAAAAGAAATATGAGGGATCTGCTCATCCAATAAGGATTACACAAGGTATAGGACAGTGATGCCAAGAAGCCTGATACCATGAAAGTCGAGGACTGAGTTGACTTGGATGAAAAGGCTACTAGTGCAATCAGGTTGCACTTATCAGATAATGCAGTAAACAACATCATTGATAAAGACACTGCATATGGAATTTAGAAAAGGTTGGAAAGCCTATACATGTCCAAAACATTGACAAATAAATTGTACCTAAAAAAGCAATTATATGCCCTGCATATGGTATGGGTAAAGGTACAAATTTTTTGTCACATTTAAATGTATTTAATGGACTAATCACGCATCTTGCCAACCTCGGAGTAAAGATCGAGGAAGAGGATAAAGCCATATTGCTCTTAAACATATTCCCATCTTCGTATGATAATTTGGCAACAACCATCCTACACGGCCAAACCACTATTGAGTTGAAGGACGTCACATTGGCTCTTCTACTCAATGAGAAGATGAGAAAGAAACCTGAAAACGAAGGACAGACTTTCATCATAGAAGGTAGAAGCAGGAGTTACCAAAGGAGTTCGAACAACTATGGTAGATCCGGAGGTTGTGGGAAGTCCAAGAACTAATCCAAATCAAAAGCCAAAAATTACTACAATTGCGATCAACCGGGTTACTTTAAATGAGATTGCCCAAATCTAAGAAAGGGCAAAGATGAAATCAGTGGCCAGAAGAATGACGGCAACACAACCGCCACGGTGCAAAACAATGATAATGTTATTCTCTTTATAAATGTGGAAGAGGAATATGCACTTGGCAAGTACAGCTGCATCTTACCTTACCACACCGGTAAGAGAATTTTTTTGCAGATATGTAGCAGGTGATTTTGAAACTATGAGAATGGGTAGCATAAGTTACTCAAAGATTGTGGGGATTGGTGACATGTGTATCAAGACAAATGTCGAATACACATTAGTTCTAAAGGACGTGCGGAATGTAACTGATTTGCGGATGAACTTGATCTCGGGAATTGCTTTAGACCGAGATAAATACGAGAATTATTTTGCAAATTAAAAGTGGAGATTTACTAAAGGATGATTGGTGATTGCAAAGGGAATTGCTCGTGGCACATTGTATAGGACAAATGCAGAAACATGCCATGGTGAATTGAGCGTGGCACAAGATGAGATTTCTGCATATTTGTGGGACAAAAGAATTGGTCATATGAGCGAGAAGCGATTTGCAGATTCTTGCCAAGAAAGCACTCATTTATTATACCAAAGATACAACGGTAAAACCTTATGACTATTGTTTATTTGGTAAGCAGCATAGAGTCTCATTTCAGACGTTGTTTGAAAGAAAATTAAATATAATTGTTTTGGTATATTCTAATATTTGTGGTCCAATGAAAATTGAATCGATGAGCGGTAACAAATATTTTGTTACTTTTATTGATGATTCTTCACAAAAATTATGGGTTTATATTTTGAAAACCAAAGATCAGGTGTTTCAAGTTTTTCAGAAGTTTCATACTCTGGTGGAAAGGGAGACAGGCCAAAAGCTAAAGCGTTTCCGAAGTGACAATGGAGGTGAGTACACTTCAAAAGAATTTGAAGAGTACTGTTCAAGACATGGGATAACACATGAAAAGACAGTACTTGGAACCCCACAACATATTGGTGTAGCTGAGAGAATGAACCGCACTATTTTTGAGAAGGTGAGAAGCATGCTCAAAATGGCTAAACTGTTACATCTCGCATTTTTTTACGTTAAAGCTTTCGTCTTCAGCTAATCGACGTAGACTCGGGAATGAGATTATCTTTAGGTTAACGTATTTACGTTATTTATAACAAGCGATAAGTGAGTGTCATGAAATATAAAGGGTACACAAATTAAAGAAGACGAGTTTCGTTGAAAGTGGCCAATTTAGAATAAAATACGAGTCGAACGATAATACCGGATATTTATGGACTAGTACCATACAAGGTACTACCTGGTCGTAATAGTATGATGTATAAAGTATATTAAAAAATGAGTAGTATTTTTAGGTAATTTGAGATAATTCTTAACTATACGGGTAATTGATTAATTACCGGGTAACGGAATATTACCAAGTTAATTAATAAAATTAGTGAATAAGATTAATCCCTCCCCAAAAACGTGGCAGAAGGCCACAATTTAAGGGAATGACTCTTAGTCATTCCATGGATAGGTGGCAATCTCAGGATAATTAGAATTTTACAAATCTTGTTCCATTATTTGGACAAAAGGACCAAACGTCCATAATCCAAAAAAAATAAGAAACATACATTATGTTCATAAATCAAAATACTTCAAGGAACAAGAAATTGATCTCTTTGGCTTCTACGCTCTTACTTGTGTTTTCTAGGTTATAAGATTCATTTCAAAAGTGATTTTGCTAGCATCAGGTAGAGTTGGACATATCTATCCAAGTATTACTAATCCGACGCACGACTATTTCTAAGATGGAAAATCATCTGGAATAATGCACAAGACAATTTGATAAAAGAGCGTGTTGTAATGAGAAGACCACGCGTAGTTAGAATCGTGGCAACGTAAAATTTTGTGGTTCTAAGAGTACAGTGCAATCTTCGCCAAGAGTATTATACGGAGTTTTCTCTACTCCAGGTATGTTAAGGCTACCCCTTCCTTCTTTTTGGCATGGTCCAATTATACAGAAAAAATGAGCAAATACACAGTTTTCATAAACGACTCTATTCATAGAAGTACTAGAAGTCTCTTTGTTCTTGATTCCCCATGTGACATATTATTATATCTTCTGTTCATGGGTCTCAAAATGATACGCAGTTGATAAAGTTTATCTGAAAAGAATATTGAGATTTTTAACATACTTCCATGCATTTTATTCATTTATGCATATACATTGACCCATGACCAGACGGCGTTATATACGCGTATTTATATGTATATATTTATATATATGGGATATGGGAAAAAAGTTACGGCGTTATATACGCACCACCACCTGATCAGTTGGTATATGTTGATGATGTTACCCACAGTGGCCGAGATGATATAATGGGTGCCTTCAGTGGCTTGATGATATTATATACACCTATACCTATGCATGACACGACATTTATACGACGTGCATGACATTATAAATGTTTCAGAATTTACAAAGTTATTCAGATTTACAAATGGATTTCTTTATTCCATGTTTCATCTATGTCATTTACGTATTGATTTCCATGCCTTACATAATACATTTTTTGTACTGACGCCCTATTTCACGGGGCCTGCGTTTCATGCCCGCAAGTGTAGGTAGACAAGCTGACGGTCCCCCTTATTAGGATCATTGATTAGCAAGAGTTGGTATGTTTCACTTGATCCGGAGCTGCTTTTGATTTTGGTACGATATATCTGTATATATATATATGAGTATGACGTGGCTCAGTCCCGTCTTTGAACAGTTATATTTCTATTAGAGGTCTGTAGACAGTATATCTAGTTGAATAGTATGTGGCCTTGCCGACTTCCAGTTCTGAGTTATATAGTTGCCTATAGCAGCCTTGTCGGCTCGCCCTATGTATGTATGCCTTTTGTGTATATTTCCTTCATGTGCATTATTCTCGTAATTCAGCAGATGTTATTCAGGTTTGCATCTAAGACGCATTCTTAAAGATGTTTGACATGTAGGACTCGGCCACCCGTCGCGGCCCATCGGTTTGGGTCGTGACATAAACTACCTAAGTCATTATGGAGTGAAGTAGTTCAGACAACCTATTACCTGATCAATAGGAGTCCATCAGTTCCATTGGAGTTTGACATCCCAGAGTGAGTTTGGATCAAAAAGGAGGTATCTTACTCATATTTGAATGTGTTCGGTTGCAGAGCTTTTACACATGTATCAAAGGAGTGGAGAACAAAGCTGGATGATAAATCTGCTCCCTGCATATTCATCGGATATAGAGATGAAGAGTTCAGGTATAGATTGTGGGATCCTGTAACGAAGAAGGTCATCAGAAGCATAGATGTAGTCTTCCGAAAAAGTGAAGTTGGAACTGCAGATGACCAGTCAGAGAAGGCAAAGAATGGTATAATACCTAACCTTGTTACCATTACTTCTACTTATAACTATCCCACAAGTGCAGAAAGTACAACCAACGAGGTTGTCGTGCAGGGGGAGCAACCTGGTGAGGTTATTGAGCAGGGGGGCAACTTGATGATGATGTCGAGCAAGTGGAGTACCCCACTCAGGAAGAAGAACAACCTCAACCTTTGAGTAGATCAGATAGACCAAGGGTAGAGTCATGTAGGTACCCTTCCATAGAGTATGTCCTCATCAGTGATGAGGGGGGGCCAGAAAGTCTTAAGGAGGTGTTGTCTCATCCAGAAAAGAACCAGTGAATAAAAGCCATGCAAGAAGAGATGAAATATATGCAGAAAAATGGCACGTACAAGATGGTTGAACTTCCAAAGGGTAAAAGCAAATGGATCTTTAAACTTAAGAAAGATGAAAATGACAAGTTGGTCAGATACAAAGCTCGATTGGTGGTAAAAGGCTTTGAACAGCAGAAAGGTATTGATTTTGATGAAATTTTCTCACATGTTGTCAAAATGACTTCAATTCGAACAATCTTGAGCTTAGCAGCTAGCCTAGATCTTGAAGTGGAGCAGTTGGGCGTGAAAAATGCATTTCTTCACGAAGATTTGGAAGAGTAGATCTATATAGCCAGAAGGATTTGAAGTAGCTGAAAGGAAACACATGTTGTTCAAACTGAATAAGAGTCTTTATGGGTTAAACAAGGCACCAAGGCAGTGGTACAAGAATTTTGACTCATTCATGAAAAGTCAAACTTACATACAGACATATTCTGATCCATGTGTATACTTTAAAAGATTTTCTGATGATAACTTTATTATTTTGTTGTTGTATGTGGATGACACGTTAATTGTAGAAAAAGACAAGGGACTGATCGCAAAGTTGAAGGGAGATTTTTCCAAGTCATTTGATATGAAGGACTTGGGCCTAACACAATAATTTCTGGGAATGAAGATTGTTCAAGATCGAACAACCAGAACGTTGTGGCTGTCTCAAGAGAAGTACATTGTGTACTAGAATGCTTCAATATGAAGAATGCTAAGCCACTCAGTATATCTCTTGCTAGTCATCTGAAGTTGAACAAGGAGATGTGTCCTACAACAATGGAAGAAATTGAAAGCATGACCAAAGTTCCTTATTTTTTCTGTCGTCGGAAGTTTGATGTATGCAATGGTATGTACTAGACCTGATATTGCTCACGCAGTTGGTGTTATCAGCATGTTTCTTGAAAATCCTGGAAAAGAACATTGGGAAGCAGTCAAGTGGATACTCATGTACCTGAGAGGTACCATAAGAGATTGTTTGCATTTTGGAGGATCTGATCCAATCTTGAAGGGCTATACAGATGCTGATATGGCAGGTGACATAATAACAGAAAATCCACAACTGGATATTTGTTTATATTTTCAGGGGGAGTTATATCATGGTAGTCGAGGTTGCAGAAGTGTGTCGCACTCTCTACAACTAAAGCGGAGCACATTGCCGCTACTGAAGCTGTCAAGGAGATGATATGTCTGAAACGGTTCCTTCTGAAGTTTGGCTTGCAACATGAGGAGTATGTTGTCTATTGTGATAGTCAAAGTGCAATAGACTTGAGCAAGAAATCCATGGATAATGTAAAGACCAAACACATCGATGTTAGATATCACTGGATCCGATAAATGGTGGAGAGTGAATCTCTGCAAGTCCTGAAGATTTCCACAAGTGAGAATCCTGCGGATATGCTGACTATAGACATGTAATTTTGACCCGCACATTAGAATTACCCTTAAAAGTCCTAGTTTTTTTTGTAGGATATTTATTTGAGTTATTTCTATAGGATTTCACTTTATTTTTAATTATAATTCTTTTTTTAAGGCACAAAAAAACTAAAAAATACAAAATATGTATATATATATATATATATATATATATATATAGTTTCATGTTTTACCTTATTTCTATTTAGTTTAGTTTATTAATATTTTATAGCCATATCTTTTGTTTTTACTATGATTTTCACTCTTATTTTTATTTTATATATATATTAAAATATATAGTTTCATATTATCATATAGTTTATTTAATTAATTGGAGTTAGTTTAGTTTTAATTTAAAAGATTGAGTTTGTTATTTAATGGACTTTAAAAATTGAAGAAGTACAAATTTTTGGCCCAATTTCTGGCAAGAAGAATCCCAAATCGGATAACCCAAACAAACCCCAATATCCCTGACCCATTTTCAACCCACGAACCGCCCCATCCCTTCTTAAATATCAACCTTCCATTAACTCTGATCCGACAGCCCCAATTAATTCCCTTTACCCAAATATAAACCAAATTTTAACCTAACCCCTAACATCCCTAACCCTAGCCCCAAATTCCCAGAGCCGCACACCCTCACCCTACGCCTCTGCCGATTCCCACACCTCCAACTCGCCCAAAAACTCAGGCGAGTTCAAGTTCTCGCTCATGGTCCCCCACTCTTCTACCTTATCTTTCATCCACGTGGTCTGACATGTAACAAACCCCCACTCACTCGAATATCCTTCGGATTTTTCTTTTCTTGACAAATTCGAATTCTTTTCAGACGATTTTGGAAAATTGGAGGCCGTAGGATTAAAATGTTTTGATCCTAGGTTTCCACTTATCTAAAATCTGTCATTTTGAAAAAGAATTTTCAAATTTAATAAAGGTTTGGATTTTTCAGAATTTTGGGGATGATTTTTGGATGTTTGAGGTCCCCACACGATTTTTTGCTGAAGAAGGAGAGAAGCTTCGAGAGAGAGCTATATATTGAGGGATTTCGGATAAAAAAAGGGGAAAGTTGGGGAAAATTTTCGGATTAGAGGGAAAAAAAGTCCTAGGGTTCTATGGACAAAATCGGGGAAAAAACTAGGGTTTTGGATTTCTAGATCCCTCTTTCTGATTTTAGTTCTAGCTGATATACATCAAAAAAAAATCAGTTCTGCTCGTTCGATACTTGCTCAAAAATTGAAAAACACATCAAAAAATATTTTTAATTTCTGTTTTTGACCTTTATTCATTGAGTTGGACGGAGTCGAAAGTTGCTGTTTGGAGTCTCTGTTCGTGTTGAATCATCGTTGTACGTAGTTCCGGTTTCTCACGCCCCGAACTTGGGGGGGCGAGACCGACACCCAGTGCCTCACCTATCCTTGCGTACCAACTTGCAACTAAGGGGATCTGAATGTATGATGTCATACTTTGGCCATGGGTCACATTGTAAGACGACTGCGAATGCTAACTAAATGTCAAAACAAACTGGGCTGATAAGGTCGTCATAATTATTACGGCTGACAAACAAACCAAATATACATACAAGGCCTGGAAGCCCAACATACTATACTAACTGACATGATATGTCTACAAGCCTCTACTTATGGATATACTGTGATCAGAACAGCTCCCCGATCTACTCATAACATATATACATATTTATACAAGATGTACATAAGGCTCTAGACACGGAAACTCCGAAAGGCATGGAGTTTACCGATCAAGCTAAACTCAGGCAACACTTATTGAAGAGGCCTACCAGTCTGTCTGTCTGACCTGCACGCATGAAATGCAGTGCCCCCAGAAAAGGGACGTCAGTATGAAATAATGTACTAAGTATGTAAGGCAATATACTGAAAGCTGAAATTGAATTGATAATATAATAACTGCAAGTAGCTGGAAGTCAAAGATAATTTGAAGATATTCTTACCTGTTGATACTGACTTAATTCTCTCAATATAGTAAGTAAAATAGTTGTTCGGCCCTATAAGGCTCGGTATACATATATATCTGCTCTGCCGTAGTAGGCTCGCTCATAAGCAATCGGCCATACTAGGCTTTGTATCTCGACCAACTGGGCTTGCTCATAAGCGCTCGGCCACAGTAGGCTCGGTATATAACTTACCATCTTATCAGAGGTTGCCCAGTAGGGGCCTGCCCATCGATTATAGCTCGATGGTAATGAAAATACTTTTAATTCTTTATATATATAACTTCTCTGCTCTCTTGACTAGAAGAATGAAATACTCAAATGAATATGAAGTCCCGATAAAGAGAATATTATACCTTGTGAGACTAGCAAAATATATGTAAATTTCGGGATATGAATATAATGACGAGATCATGCCAAAATAAAGGAAGGGCTTAGCCTTAACATACCTGGACCGATTCTCTTCACAATCCCTTGTTAGTCGGATCTCAAAATTGTATCCGTAGAGTTCCTCCCACGGAAGAGACTATGGCAACTTAAGTATTTTCATCTTATTATACTTGATTTTCGTAATTCAAGAACTGCTTCATTTACTATGTAAATCTAAATTTGCTCCTTAAGCTATGGCAACAACATTCAATTAAAATATGCTTCGGGTCTGTTAGTGGAAAGTTGGGAATATTGAAGAGAATCACTTTTTAAGGCTTGTGGATACTAGCAAATAATGAAGAGTATTATGTTGATTCATGGACATCAATCGTGAAAACAATTATCGAATGCAACAATCCCTCCATTCTGAAAATTCTGACATGTCCGCAAGCAACCATAGAGACGACATGTGTCTATCATTTCCAAATCTTGCCACATATCTTAATAGGTGTAAGAGTCATAGATTTTGCTAAGGCAAAATCTGCCACGTAGTGGTCTTATTAAAATATTTTAGATAATTACTAATTACCCGCAAAATTGAGAATTATTTCCACTTATTTGAAATATTACTCACTTTTCTCATACCTTATACGTCTTACTATTATGGTCATGTGATACCTTGTATGGTACTAGTGCATAATTATCGGGTATTATCGCTCGACCCGTATTTTATCCCAAATTGGCCACTTTCAACGAAACTCCTTTTCTTTAATTCGTGTACCCTTTTATCCTTCATAACACATATTTATCGCTTGTTATAAATAGCGTAATACTTATAATTCTAAAATAAATCTCATTCCCGAATTTAGGTCGATTAATCTCACGACGAAGCTTTAACGTACGAAAATAAAAAATATAATATCTCATTTTCGGACTTTCATTACTTTATTTATGGTGTACTTTCACGCATGAAAACCTGGGGTGTAACATCATTCCCCCCTTTGGAACATTCGTCCTCGAATGTTGACTGGTGCACTTATTATTTTTGTAACTTATGTCTTCTGAATACTTTGTATTCTTTTTTCGATCATGGAAACTGTTATGTGAGTAAATCCAAATGCTAGGGCATTCCCCCCTTTAGGCCTCTTTCATATACCATGACATGTGGTTGGAATTCGTCCAATCTTGTAACTGCTGCTACCTTTTGTCATGCAGCCTGTACGACTTCTTCCTACTATGTGCGACTACGGGACTCTTTCCTTTAGCTTTTAGCCAATCGTATTTCCTTACTTTGGGAACATATACAGAACTTGACAAGATGTCCCTTTGGGTATCTATAGGTGTACTGAAGTTCTTTGCTCGGTATTTGTTGAATTCGCGAATATTTATCTCATCGCATAGGTCCGTTTAGCCATCCGTATGAATTTACTGCCATAATTCTTGCTTTGATTTATTGTTGCTAAGGTCTGCTACCAAATCCCAGCTTACTCTCATTGCCCTTTTCACTTGCCTTTCCTGCTTCTTACTCATGTTTTCTTAAAACTTTGTCGTTCTACCATACTTTAGCTTGCGACCTATAAATATCCATTTATAATACTCGCAAGTTTCCTTCAACTTGCTTGCACCATAAATTTCCTTATGTTATTCTGGAATGTCAAGTGATACATCACATCGTATCCAACTCTTTTCTATTCTCTTAACTAGATCTCTCATTAATTAGAAACCATAGGTTAGAAGATATGTCGCTGACGATGCCGCTATCATTCCTGGTTATTGGATCCTCAGGCTTATAGCCTTCTATCTGAAGTATGGACTATTCACAATCTTCTGCCTTTGAGTATCTCGTACGTCGTTCACCTTTACCTTACTTACCTTAAGATCTCGCATCATATATTCTCTCTCTTTCGTGACCTCCCCTCCACCTAGGTGTAATTCATGTCCATAACTTGAAGCTCGATTATAGTACTCACACCTCTGGTACATACACAATCTAGTGGGAGCTTCGTACTAACTTCTTATGAGGCTGGTACTTCTTCTAATTGGCTTCCTTGTAGAGCCATTATAGATTATAGTTGTTGTGTTATTTTTCTTGAACATCTGATGTTAAGAGTGATTCTGTCATGTTTTCAAGCACAACTTCTACAATTTTCTAGGTCCAATAATCAGACTCCTGATTTACTTGGGTGATGTAGTTCTTTAGTTTACTCTTCCTTCTGATCAGCCTTTACGTAGGCTTAAACTATATGTCGATCTGTGGCTCATGGTATCAGTTATTACCTTAGCCTTTCATGGCGTTTATGGAATATCCATGATACAATCTTCTAATAATTCAACCCTTTGTCTATGCCCTGAGCTCAATTCTTTCTTTTAACTTATATCAGAGTCTTCCATGGCTGTATGGTTATCAACAAATCTGTTGCCTGGATAACGCTCAAAAATCTTGAGTGTATCCATAATGTACTAACTCTAGATCATTGATCGAATAATTCCTCTCGTTCCATCTCGGCTTTCTTTAAATGTGTGCAATTACTTTTCCTGGTCTTTTTTTACCTCTTGTTGCATCCATACTTAGCTTATCTTAGTGCCCACACTTGCCAGAGTTTTCATACAACTCATATGATCTTGAATATTACTTTTAATTCTTATTTCACGTTCATTAGCAACGGTAGGTGTTCCTTTGGAATGCTTACAATGTTGTTGCGAGATTGTTGTTATATGACCATTTCCTCTTTAGGTCGTTGTACTTAGGTTGAAGCCTTCTTTCTTATCTTCTCAGCTAGTCTTTCGTTGTAGTACTTAGGGAGAACCCTTCACTCTCGTAAAGTTGTGAGCTTATTACATTGTATACTCGACGGACCTCCTGATGTCCTTCCTTGCCTATTCTTATCTGTAGTTACTTACCTCCACACCCTGGAGCTTGTGGGTTGCTTCTGAACTGATATTTTGACTATCCTCCCAGTGGCACTCTCTTTTATTTCCGTAGCACTTGTACGGTACCTTTTTAACTTCCCCATATGAATATATCTCAAGTATTATAATGTCATACTGTGAGGTTGAATTCCCCATGTTGGGGTTTACTCTGTTTATCTTGCACGATCTATTGATTTGTCTATAACCTCTTGTCTAGTAATGATTAGGCTCTTCCTGAATCAACTACTAACTATTCGTTGGCCTATTCTCATATCCATATTCCGCGTAATCTCTTTTGGGTTATTTCCTTTGTCTTAACTTACATCTCGCACTAGCTCCTTATTTATTAATAACAGTTCGGGCAGGAACCTTTACTTCTTCTCCTTGACGTCGTGCTTGCACAATATTCTTGAATCATAGCGTAATTGTAAGATTTGTATAAGTGTCATCTCATTCCTCTTTCATTTATCGCATTTTTTTCCTTTACCATTCCATAGTCACTAGAACCACTTAATTCTGACTTAATGCCACATCACTCCATATTCCCCCCTTTAGGGGTGTACTAAGAGCTGAAGCCACGAGGATATACATATAGATGTTTTACCTCTTCATCTTTGGCGTCGTTTCACAACATCAATGATCCTTACGCACCTTACGGCAATCCTTCTGTACCAAGGATGGCTAATTACCTTACTCGCGAGGGTGACACTTAATGTAACTGGTACATACAATCTTTTAAGCTTAACTTTGCTAACATTGCTTGCTTTAGGGAAATGTCTTCTTGGATGACCATTCTCTGAATTTCTCATGAGTTTTATTCTGTTGTCCGTCCTATTATCATCGGAACGCAATGTGAAATCCTGATGATGTCGACCATTATCAATCACTCAGTCCCTAATTCATATTTAGTTTATCTTGTTTACCAGTCCATACTGATTTCTGTTACTCTGGGGATTAACTCTCCCCTCTGGTAGTCGCGTTGAAGTCACGAACTTATTTCTCGAAATGAGGAGATAATCGTATGGCCTATACTCTTTGTTGTCTTAAGGCCCATCACCTTTCGTCTCTTCCTTCATATGACTATAGGTTCTGTAACACTCTACCGTTTTCATTTATGTATCACACCTTATTCATAATGCCTCCTTATCTCTCTTCTCATTACTCTGCTAATATTTCGGCATATCCTTTTTCTTGTAAAAACTTCAATATGACACTCTTTCGCTTTTATCTTTCCTTTGCTCTATCTAGTGGCTCTTCAAGTTGCTTAATGTTCTTGCTTTACTAGGGACGCGAGCCACACTAAGGTAATATTTATCCCTTCAAGGCTTATAGTGCATGTCTTTGTAGTACTCATATCTGGCTGTACTATTTTAGAGTGCACCATCTAGGTGTCTCATAAAGAGATCTATTAGCATATTTGCAATATCTTTCGGAAATGTCAACTGACGCAAACAATTCATCCATCATATCTTCTTACACTACTTCTGTTAATCCCCATAGGGCATATCTGAAATGGGTGCGACCAATTGTATATACCTCTATTACTATTGAATATAACTCAGAAAGCTTATGTTCATATGCCTCAATTATAAATGCCGTTAGCCTTCATTAATTAGGTGCATCGTACCCTTCTTCATCTTGCTTCTTTTGCTTGTTGAAACCTGTATTTATCTTCTTAATCTCTCGTTGTCATTTACCATAAAGATGGATAGACATTGTTTCCTTAAGGCTTCTTATCAGGAAGTTTGCACCTTTTAGTACACCCATGATCTGCTAAAGACCTCACATTTACTTATCGTAGGCATTATATAAAAATCTGATTCCTCTGACTCAACTTTTCCACAACTATCTCTCTTTCCAATCCTTCTTTCCAGATGTAGGTATCGTCTTATTACGAATAAAATAGAATTTCAGAATTTGAATTCTTATAAGTGAGCTCTACTACACGATCTAGAGTAAGAAGAAAGAGTGACAGTCTTAAATGCCCTATAGCCTCCTGCTTATAAGTGTGGTGCACGACACACCTATAAACAAGACTCTACTAGACATGGCTTGTAGACTCCCTAGGACAGAACTACTTTGATACCACTTTTGTCATGCCCCAAACTAGGGGGCGACACCGACACCCAGTGCCTCACATATCCTTGCGTACCAACTTGCAACTAAGGGGCTCTGAATGTATGATGTCATACTTTGGCCATGGGCCACATTGTAAGATGACTGCGAATGCTGACTAAATGTCAAAATAAAACTGGGCCAATAAGGTCGTCATAATTATTACGGCTGACAAACCAACCAAATATACATACAAGGCCTGGAAGCCCAACATACTACACTAACTAACATGATATGTCTACAAGCCTCTACTGATGGATATACTGTGATCGGAATAGCTCCCCAATCTACTTATAACACACATATATATATATATATATATATATATATATATATATATATATATATATATAAGATGTACATAAGGCTCTAGACCTGGAAACTCCGAAAGGCATGGAGCTTACCGATCAAGCTGAACTCGGGCAACACTTATTGAAGAGGCCTACCCGTCTGTCTGTCTGACCTGCACGCATGAAATGCAGCGCCCCCAGAAAAGGGACGTCAGTACGAAATAATGTACTGAGTATGTAAGGCAATATGCTGAAAGCTGAAACTGAACTGATAATATAATAACTGCAAGTAGCTAGAAGTCAAAGATAATCTGAAGATATGCTTACCTGCTGATACTGACTCAATTCTCTCAATATAGTAAGTAAAATAGTTATCTGGCCCTATAAGGCTCGGTATACATATATATCTGCTCTGCCGTAGTATGCTCGCTCATCAGCGCTCGACCATACTAGGCTCTGTATCTCGACCAACTGGGCTCGTTCATAAGCGCTCGGCCATAGTAGGCTCGGTATATAACTTACCATCTGATTAGAGGTTGCCCAATAGGGGCCTTCCCATTGATTATAGCTCGATGGTAATGAAAATACTTGTAATACTATATATATGTAACTTCTCTGCTCTCTTGACTGGAAGAATGAAATACTCAAATGAATATGAAGTCCTGATAAAGAGAATATTGTAACTTGCGAGACTAGCAAAATATATGTAAATTTTGGGATATGAATGTAATGACGAGATCATGCCAAAATGAAGGAAGGGCTTAGCCTTAACATATCTGGACCGATTCTCTTCACAATCCCTTATTAGTCGGATCCCAAAATTGTATCCGTAGAGTTCCGCCCACGGAAGAGACTATGGCAACTTAAGTATTTTCATCTTATTATACTTGATTTTCGTAATTCAAGAACTGCTTCATTTACTATGTAAATCTACCTTTTCTCCTTAAGCTATGGCAACAACATTCAATTAAAATATGCTTCGGGGTCTGTTAGTGGAAAGTTGGAAATATTGAAGAGAATCACTATTTAAGGCTCGTGGATACTAGCAAATAATGAAGTGTATTATGTTGATTCATGGACATCAATCATGAAAACAATTATCGAATGCAACAATCCCTCCGTTCTGAAAATTTGGACATGTCCGCAAGCAACCATAGAGACGACACGTGTCTATCATTTCCAAATCTTGCCACATATCTTAATAGGTGTAAGAGTCATAGATTTTGCTAAGGCAAAATCTGCCACGTAGTGGTCTTATTAAAATATTTTAGATAATTACTAATTACCCGCAAAATTGAGAATTATTCCCACTTACTTGAAATATTACTCACTTTTCACATACCTTATACGCCTTACTATTATGGTCATGTGGTACCTTGTATGGTACTAGTCCATAATAGCGGGTATTATCGCTCGACCCGTATTTTATCCCAAATTGGCCACTTTCAACGAAACTCCTTTTCTTTAATTCATGTACCCCTTTATCCTTCATAGCACTTATTTATCGCTTGTTATAAATAGTGTAATACTTATAATCCCAAAATAAATCTCATTCCCGAATTTACGTCGATTAATCTTACGACGAAGCTTTAACGTACGAAAATGAAAAATATAATATCTTATTTTCGGACTTTCATTACTTTATTTATGGCGTACTTTCACGCACGAAAACCTGGAGTGTAACACGGTTGAAGTTTGCGGTTTGTGTTGCTGGTTTTGGTTTCACACATTGTTTGGATTTGCATAGGCGGATTCAGTTGTACCTCTTCAAATCATCCCATTTAATATTAAGGAAAGAAGTCTAACTGGTTTATCTCATTCTCTTTTATTCTTACATCTAAGGATATGAATCAAATATGAGTGATGGGTGGAGTTTGTTGGTTCATCTTAGTCTAATCTGTGCTGTTAGTACTTTTGTTCCCTCTTTAGTTTCTTTCGATGAATTTGATTCTTGAAGTTTGATAATTTTGTTTTGATTACATCTTGTTGCAGTACGTCATGAGAATTCTTATTGATTGTTCAAAGTATTTGTCTCTGCTTATGTTTAGTCTGGTTTCACCTGAAGAACGAGTCAATAGGAGTTTTCATTAGTCTCATTTAGGTTCCAAGTAAGGTGAATTCGTTAGGCTCGCTGGAAAGTCAATGGATCATCCTTGGATTTTAAGGCCTAAAGTATTTTGGAGCCTAATCTGATTTTAAACCTCAATCTTGAATGTCAGGATATTTGTCCTCATCCAACAGATTTAAGTTCTAAAAAAAAAAAGGTTTTTGGTAGGTGATGTCTTGGGGTAACCAAGTCTTTTTTTTAGTAATAAAGATAGATTAGGTGTTTTTTTAAATGTGAAGTTTCTTTTGCAGTAAGTTTGTTCATGTTATTCTCATAATTTTAAAGAGTTATCCATATAGCCTTTAGTTAAAAATTATCCTTGGTTCTTCCTAATTTCTTTTAGTTCCAGATTATACATGTTTAAAAGAATTTTAGTGACCCATTTGGTTAGTATTCAAAATCAGGTTATAGTTGTTAATTTGAACCAATTAATTTGGGTGAGTATACATTGAAGATTCTCATTCATTTTCTCATGCTACAGTATGTACAAAAATTTTCCTTCTTTCGTTTTATCTTTCTTTAACTTATCTTGGATACCTTCTTTGTTCCAGACGTTTAATTTTGCTGCTTCTGATTCGTGTTTGTATTAAGGTTGCCTCTTTGTGTATAACGGGTAGTGGGGAGTTGGGGAAGAGACTAGGCTCGTTAGTATTTAATGTTTAACTTGCTTCAGGAATCGAGCCAGGTCTAATAAAAATGAAAGTTGAAAGCAAGACATGAACCTGACTTGAATTTTCTTTTATTTATTTACTTTATTTTATTACATTAATCGCTAGTAGCATATTTAGGCCGACCACACATGGGTAGGCAAGCCTTACGGTTTTTGTTAGTTTCGAGGTGAGAGGTCGTTCTCTTAGTTAAATTTATTCTGGGAATGCCCCGAAGGATTCGTATATATTTTATCCGGGGTATGCCCCGAGGTATTTATTTTTGGAGGTCGAGAGCAAAACTCGTAGTACTTTTATTCTTGTTTTATTTTATTAGGTGGGGACGACCTCGAGCCTCTTTTTTATTGTTTATTTTCTTTTTGTGTGTTATCACCTCAATTCGAATATCTTTAAAGCCAACTAGATCAAGTATGCAACCGTATTAGTTAAGGGACTTGGTGAGTGCCTAACACCTTCTCCCCGAGTCAAATGAACCCCCTTACCTGAATCTCTGGTGTAGACTTAGTTTTGGAGTCCAAAGTGTTTAAAAAGAAAAAATTATTTTATAAAACGGTGACCTGGCACACCGAAATCAATGTCAGGTGGCGACTCTGAGTTAATCCTTTTTAGCACTATCTTTTGTCACTTTCAAAATTGAAAAACCCTTGTTTAGCTTTAGAAAATCCTTTTATATTATTTTAAGAGGGTCTAGTGACGTTTTTAAAAAAAAATGGGGTGTGACATCTATGGCGACTCTGCTGGGGACTTGCAGGTTCGAGCTAGTACTTGATCTTGTTGGCTTTTTAGGATATTCGGTTGAGGTTTTTATGTGTTTTGTTTGCTTTATTTGATTTTTATTTTGTTTTATTATTTGCTACATGCTTATTTGTTTACAGTTTTCTTTTCATGTGTTTATTGCTTTATAATTGTCATCATTTGCATAACCCCGGGTCTTCTTTCTGCAACAAGTCTTTTGGAGTACGTTTGAGCGTACACGTCCTTTTTGTGAGTCACCCGTGTCTTTAGGGGGTGGCGTGGGAGCGTGGAGTAGGCGGACAGCTAGAGCAGCCGCCATCGACCACGTGCCGCCCTGAATTGCCTTGTTAGTGAACCCCAAACTTAGGTCAGTTTTTAGGTCATTTTTATTTGCATCATGTCATTTACACCTAGTAGGGCTCGGTCCCAGGCACCGTGTCCCGTCGTAGGAGGCCTATCCAAATTTTGTCAAAATGGGCTTATGGCCCAAAAAGACATTTAATCATCCTTATGTGCTACATGCTGCATTTCTTTAGAGGCAAAAAGGGTCATTTGGCAGACCAACGAAATTTGAGGGCGAAGTATAAAATGAGGCAAGTTAGGGCCCACTCACATTTTTCTTTCATAGTTTTTCGAAAATCAAAAAAAATGAAAAAGAAAATCCAAAAGATTTTACACTTTTCTATTATTTTCCAAAAATTCAAAAAAAAAAAAGAGAAAAAGAAAAATCCAAAAAAGATTTTACATTTTCCATCATTTTCCAAAAATCAAAAAAAAAATCCAAAAAAGATTTTACATTTTCCAAAAATCAAAGAAAAAAAGAGAAAAAGAAAATCCAAAGAGATTTTACATTTTTCATCATTTTCCAAAAAGACAAAAAAATAGTTTTTCCAAACTAGTTGCATTTCATTTTAAAGCTTTTTTCCATGTCCGATCTTCCCGAACTACGCATACCTGATTCTCGTCTTTCGGGGCAGGATACGTAGGCAACCCACATAGGGTCCGATCTTCCTAGTGAGTCTTAGGTTCTTGGCTTCGCGGGGTCTTAGCCATATCTTGCATGTCTAGCCACTTTTGGCCACATCGGCCATTCTTGCAAAGTGGGGTCATTTTTGCAAAAGTGGTTCAATTACCCATGTCTTCGAATCTTGAGTTCACAACTAGGGGTCATATTACTTTAAAGTCCGTCCTTTTCAAGTTTGCATCTTTAGCCACTTCTGGCCATATCGGTCGTTCATGTAAAATGGGTCATTTCTGCAAATTAATTTTGGGCCATGATTATTGGGAGTTTGAACCTATATAAGCTTTAGTGAGGTATTTTCATGTCTTTGAGGTCACCCTTTGTTGAGTTTGCACTTTTAGTTGCTTTCGGCCCCTCAGACCATTTTGCAAAAATAGCCCAACCATCCCCTAGGAAATGTTGTGGTGTCACATAATATCTTGAGTCATTAACCATGTTTTCCCCATTCAGGTATGGATCCACTTACCAACGCTAGAGTATCAATGGTGGTCAAAATCTCTAGAAGGCTAGTAAAATGGTGGAACATGTTCACATTACTTGAGCAGTGTGATCTGATGGGTAGATGAGGGACTCTTATTTCTTTGATGGACATCACTCCCCGTCTCGACCTTGTAGAAGCAATGTTGACATTTTGGGACCCACAGGGAATGGTATTCAAGTTTGGGGATCTTGAGATGACACCCACCTTAGCTGAGATAGCCGGGTTAACTCGCCTGCCATACCTAGATAAGGATTGATTTACACAAGGGCTCATTCAAGCACCAAGTTCCTTAAGATAATAGGGATGGATTTAGAAAATCACATGGGATGTTTAGATCAATCTTCGGTACCTTTAGACTTTTTATTCGAGAGGTTTGCTCGTCCTACTGGGTATGAGTCTTTCATAGATGAATTTTCCATATCATATGATTCTTGGAAGAAGAGGCGTCATATGGTCTTCGCTATTACATTGTTGGGTCTCCTGGTATTTCCTTTGGAGGGTAGACATATTAGCACGCGTCTGGGGTCAATAGCCTGTTACACCCTATGTTTTCGTATGTTAGAGTATCTGTAAGTCAATTGATGTAAGCTCAGAAATGAGATCAACTTTGAAAGTACGTAAAGTAAGTTAATCCTTTATAATGGAGGTTACAAATCTTTATGATCATGAATAACGTGTACCAAAAGGGTTGGAAAGCTTAGGCGCTAAATGAATTAAAGAAAATAAGTTTTGTCAAATGTCGACAAGTTTGGAATGTTATAACCTATACTTTTGGGGTGAGACAAGGGTGATTAACATGATGATGAGGTTATGTTATGAGTTAGTTTAGTCGTATGATAGTCGTGTGTTATGTTTTTAAGTCAAGCAAGTTGTGGAACAAAAGTTGGAAAAGGTCATCACAAGTTACATTCAAGAATGAGTTGAAACTTAGGTTAAATGTAGCTGAGCTTTTCTCCCAACATAATTTGAATCAAGGTATGATCTATATATTAAATTGAAGATCTATGAGTCTAGTTTTCAACTCATTAAACCGTTTATCAATACGATCTCGGAGTATAGAGATATTCGCATTTTCGCGAGACCGCGCAGCTAGTAGGTGACAAGTAGGTGCATCACCTACTTGCCAAAAAGAAAGGCCTCAACTAAGTCGGTCAAGAGGGGACTTTTAAGGGATTATAAACTCAGTTATTTCACCTATCTTTCAGACCAAGAAAACCTAATTGAACCCCTGCAACTCCTCCCCAAAAATCCCACACAAACCCTAGGGTATTCCGGGTGTTACGACGCGATTCTAGTGCTGAAAAGTCCGGACAGCTTGCTAGTTTCTCTTTCTCCTTCTTGTATCCGTGTTGAGGAACTTATTTTTGATGAAAAAGGACCAGGTTTCATGGGTTATACTCAGTACAAGGTAAGTTTATGCTTCTCCTTCCATTATCTATGCGTTTGCGAGTTGTAACTCGATCGTAAAGAATAGACCTAGCTAGTTTCGAAAGAATGGTATGTTGTTTGTTCTTGTGTAATGGTTGGCTGGTTGTAAACTTATTTTTAAGTTGAATTCATGGCTGGTTTATTGGATAAGAGGTATAATGATGTACTTTTGGTTGTATTTCCCAATTTGAAAGAAAAGACAAGTCGAAACGTGTTTAAGTAAACTGAAAAATTATTTTTGAGTTGATGAACTTGTGGGAATATTTTTGGGCTGTTTCGTGTTGGTATTAGGTTGTCTCTTTTACTACTATTTTTATGGAGTCGAGAGGAGGAAGGTTGTGGAGAAACACCACATAATGACAAGGTTGTTTGTTGGTCGTTCGTCGTACATTTTCGGGTTGGTTGACGCTATTATGGTTGTTGTGTTGTGTATAAAGTGATAGGGGTATGTTGGGTTGTTTGTGATTGTTTTGACTAGTGTGAAGTCATATATATAGGGGAGGTTCTGTCCGTTTCATTGTAAAATAGGTTGTGGTCGATACATAATAGTTACGACGCTTAAACGATAACGAGAGTGTCATTTCTCTTATTGTAGACTAAGGAGCCGTGAAATTGCATAGCTTGAGGTTGGGAAGAATATACAAGGTATGTTAAGGCACTTACTTCTTTCTTTTGGCATGATCTAAAGTGACATGAACATAAACGGTACGCTAATTCATAACGGATCTACTCCTAGAAACTAAGGTTGTCCATGTTGTTCTTTCCTTATAAAGTTATTCTAAACAAGTGTGTATGATCCTTAAATCCCACTAAGGTTCATATTGATGGTAGGGATGTCCATAATGTTAATCGAAGGTGCAATGACCTTACATCACTCCGAAAGGGTTAGAACGTGATTCCATGAGTCGAGCATGCATTATATATATGTATCTATTTTACTCTACCGAGCCATGCTATAGTCGGCCGGGTATGGCACCTATTGTGCAACCACTGATCAGTTGGGTTTACCGAGCTCCACGTGGCCGGGTACGATTCTACCGAGCCTTATGATGGCCGGGTACGTTTTTACCGAGTCCTCTTTGAGGTCGGGTACGATATGATGATGATGATGCCCACAGAGGCGAATGTTTTTAAAAAGTTCATGTATATATATGTATTATGAATTTCATGTTAGTAGCCCCCAGAGGCACTCAGATGTTACAGGTTGTATCTCCTCTATCTCTCTTTACATTATTGTTCTTGTTTATGCTTTCCTGCCTTACATACTCGGTACTTTATTAGTACTGACATCCCTTTTGCCTGGGGATGTTGCGTGTCATGCCCGCAGGTCCCGATTGATAGGTTGACAATCCTCCTAGTAGGCTATCAGCTCAGCGAAGGTGTTGGTGCACTCCACTTGCTCCGGAGTTGCCTAGTTGGTCAGTATGCTTTGTATATGTATTGATTGGTATGGCGGGGTCCTGTCCCGATCTTTATGATTTTATGTACTCTTAGAGGCTTGTAGACAGATGTCAGGTATAGGGACACTTGTATGGCCTTGTTGGCCTATGTTTAGAGTTTACAAATGGTCATGTCGGCCTTATAGGACCGGTTTTATGGCTCATTTACTCATGATAGTATGATAAGAAAGATATGTTACGTTGGTACTCGGTTGAGTAAAGCATCGAGTGCCCATCGCGGCCCTATGATTCGTGTCGTGACATAGCCTTTGCACTTTTCCATGATAAACACAGTAGTAAAGTCACCTTGCTTCCGACAATTTTGGCAGAGATGTATCGTGCTTTGACCAGGATTCAAGAAGGTGGGAGGTTCTTTGAGGGAAGCAACTTGTTGCTACAGCTGTGGATGATGGAACACTTACATCCCGCCGCCATGTTTGAGAAAGATGTGATTGACCATTGTCTGAGAGATCGAGTGAAGTGCATCGAGCATAGAATGACATTCGATAAGTTTGCCTTACCACTCGGAGTTCAGGCTTGGGTTGATTATTTAGGATCCTTGACTGAGGAGAAGATTTCGTGGTCATACATATAGATTGATTTGGACGTGATCTTAGCAGGATCTCACGTGCAGGACTTCTTGGTACTGATTGGACTTTGGTGTACTAGACCATATACCCCTGCTAGAGTGATGCGTCAATTAGGGAGGCGACAAGAAGTCCCCTACATTCCTGATTCTCGTGACTTCACTAGGGAATTTGATACTATACCTCACAGGGAGGTCGACATCTAGATCTGTTGGCGTCATGCAATGAAGATGGGTAGAGATACTTTAGCAGCTGACCCGCATTCACCTGGGTTTACCCATGAGTACCTCATATGGCTACAGTCTACTCACTGGGGGGTTAGCAGGCCATTGCCCCGACATGTTAGAGGAGTATTTGACGAGGAGGCCACCTCACAGATATTACTTAGACAGTTGATGGATCGATTTACCCAGGCAGAGGAGGCCCATGCAGCAGAAAGGGTTGGGGTTCGAGCTACACTTCAGTCATTGAGATCACAGTTGGCAGGGTTGGTAGAAAACATGGGACAGCACCGTGAGTACCTTACTAGAGTCAGCCTTCCAGATGCAGGCGCGTATTCCAGGATTCTCATTCCCAGCTTCGAGGTGTCCTTGCAGGGTATAATACAGAGCTTAGATTCGACAGGATTGACAGGGCTTTCCGGACCTTCATCAGACCCGTCTCAGCTAGGACCGTTGCATTCAGGGGCAGCTTGAGGAGTCATTCTATTTAGATGTTTTGAGATTGTATTATGTTGCCTTTTACTTTCGTGTCTTGTCTAGGAGTACCAAATCCTTTAGGTAGTGTTAGAGTTTGTCATAGTGTAGTCGAGTCTGTCATGTCTTTCATTATAGTACTTCCCATTGTATTTTAATATCGAAAAGTTTTAAAATGAAAAATCCCAAAAGATTTTATTTTTAGTTTATTTTTCATCACTCTTCCAGAACTACACTTGGTCTGATTCATGAGGGACATGATACGTAGGCAACCTACATCGGGCTCGATCAAATCATTTTTGGTTCAAGATAAAAAGAGAAAGAAAAAGAAAAGAGTGATACGAGGTGTTGGAAAAGAAAGAGAATGAAGGATTGAAATAAGTAAATTGGGATGATGCCATATGACCTGGTAACCCTCAAAGCCATTTTAGAACCGTTAATTGTTGCTAGGTGCATTGCACATAACGTGATATTATTATTTGATAAATGCCCTAACGCTAACATGGTGGTTTTGTGTTGTTGTCCTCTGTTATCTTTATTTAATTTCAGGAAGGTGGTTAGTTTGTTGGCATCCTAGCAAGTCATCCATACAACACTCGATCAAAGCGTCAAATAGTTATGGCTAGCAAGGAAACAAACACTAGGGTTGTAGACCCACCAAGGGAGATTGTTGAGTCGGAATCGGAATTGCAAGAGCAGGTCCGGAGGTTGAAGCATCAGATGGCGGAAATGTATCAAGCCTAGATTAAGACACACCCTCCACTCTCGTTCCCTACCAACTACACAAAACATCATCTGGAATAATGCACAAGACAATTTGATAAAAGAGCGTGCTGTAATGAGAAGACCACGCGTAGTTAGAATCGTGGCAACGTAAAATTTTGTGGTTCTAAGAGTACAGTGCAATCTTCGCCAAGAGTAATATACGGAGTTTTCCCTACTCCGGGTATGTTAAGGCTACCTCTTCCTTCTTTTTGGCATGGTCCAATTATACAGAAGAAATGAGCAAATACACAGTTTTCATAAACGACTCTATTCATAGAAGTACTAGGCGTCTCTATGTTCTTGATTCCCCATGTGACATATTATTATATCCTCTGTTCATGGGTCTCAAAATGATATGTAGTTGATAAAGTTTATCCGAAAAGAATATTGAGATTTTTAACATATTTCCATGCATTTTATTCATTTATGCATATACATTGACTCATGACCAGACGGCGTTATATACGCGTATTTATATGTATATATTTATGTATATGGGATATGGGAAAAAGGTTACGGCGTTATATACGTACCACCACCTGATTAGTTAGTATATGTTGATGATGTTGCCTACAGTGGCCGAGATGATATGATGCAATACCCTTAGTGGCTTGATGATATTATATACACCCATACCTATGCATGACACGACATTTGTACGCATGTGCATAACATTATAAATGTTTCAGAATTTACAAAGTTATTCAGATTTATAGATGGATTTCTTTATTCCATATTTCATCTATGTCATTTACGTATTGATTTCCATGCCTTACATAATCAGTACATTTTTTCACGAGTCCTGCGTTCTATGCCCGTAGGTGTAGGTAGGCAAGCTGACGGTCCCCCTTATTAGGATCCTTGATTAGCGAGAGTTGGCATGCTCCACTTGATCCGAAGTTGCTTTTGATTTTGGTACGATATATCTATATATATATATAGGTATGACGTGGCTCAGTCCCCTCTTTGTACAGTTATATTTCTATTAGAGGTCTATAGATAGTATGTCTAGTTGGATAGTATGTGGCCTTGCCGGCTTCCAGTTCTGAGTTATATAGTTGTCTGTATGTTGTACGTATATGTATGTATGCCTTTTTGTGTAGATTTCCTTCATGTGCATTATTCTCGTAATTCAGCAGATGTTATTCAGGTTTACATCTAAGATGCATTCTTAATGATGTTTGACAGGTAGGACTCGGGCACCCGTCGCGGCCCATCGGTTTGAGTCGTGACATAAACTACCTAAGTCATTATGGGGTGAAGTAGTTCAGACAGTCTATTACCTGATCAATAGGTGTCCATTAGTTCCATTGGAGTTTGACATCCCAGAGAGAGTTTGGATCGAAAAGGAGGTATCTTACTCATATTTGAAGGTGTTCGGTTGCAGAGCTTTTACACATGTACCAAAGGAGCGGAGAACAAAGTTGGATGAAAATATATTCCCTGCATATTCATCGGATATGGAGATGAAGAGTACAGGTACAGATTATGGGATCTTATAAAGAAGAAGGTCATCAGAAGCAGAGATGTAGTTTTCCAAGAAAGTGAAGTTGGAACTGCAGATGACCAAGTCAGAGAAGGCAAAGAATGGTATAATACCTAACCTTGTTACTATTCTTTCTACTTCGAACTATCCCACAAGTGCAGAAAGTACAACCAACGAGGTTGACGAGCAGGGGGAGCAACCTGGTGAGGTTATTGAGCAGGGGGAGCAACTTGATGATGATGTCGAGCAAGTGGAGTACCCTACTCAGGAAGAAGGACAACCTCAACCTTTGCATAGATCAGAGAGACTAGGGGTAGAGTCATGTAGGTACCCTTACACATAGTATGTCTTTATCAGTGATGAGGGGGAGCCAGAAAGTCTTAAGGAGGTGTTGTCCCGTCTAGAAAGAACCAGTGGATAAAAGCCATGCAAGAAGAGATGAAATATATGCAGAAAAATGGCACGTATAAGCTGGTTGAACTTCCAAAGGGTAAAAACAATGAATCTTTAAACTTAAGAAAGATGGAAATGGCAAGTTGTCAGATACAAAGCTCTATTGCACGTACAGCAGAAAGGTATTGATTTTGACGAAATTTTCTCACATGTTGTCAAAATGACTTCAATTTGAACAATCTTGAGCTTAGCAGCTAGCCTAGATCTTGAAGTGGAGCAGTTGGACGTGAAAAATGCATTTCTTCACGGAGATTTGGAAGAGTAGATCTATATAGCCAGAAGGATTTGAAGTAGCTGAAAGGAAACACATGGTGTGGTGTGCAAACTGAATAAGAGTCTTTATGGGTTAAAGTAGGCACCAAGGCAGTGGTACAAGAAGTTTAACTCATTCATGAAAAATCAAACTTATATACAGACATATTCTGATCCATGTGTATACTTCAAAAGATTTTCTGACGATAACTTTATTATTTTGTTGTTGTATGTGGATGACATGTTAATTGTAGAAAAAGACAAGGGACTGATTGCAAAGTTAAAGGGAGATTTATACAAGTCATTTGATATGAAGGACTTGGGCCCAACACAACAAATTCTGGGAATGAAGATTGTTCAAGAGCAAACAAGCAGAACGTTGTGGCTGTCTCAAGAGAAGTGAATTGTGTACTAAAATGCTTCAATATGAAGAATGCTAAGCCACTCAGCATATCTCTTGCTAGTCATCTGAAGTTGAACAAGGAGATGTGTCCTACAACAATGGAGGAAATGGAGAGCATGACCAAAGTTCCTTATTTTTCTGTCGTCGGAAGTTTGATGTATGCAATGGTATGCACTAGACCTGATATTGCTCACGCAGTTGGTGTTATCAGCATGTTTCTTGAAAATCCTGGAAAAAAACATTGGGAAGCAGTCAAGTGGATACTTATGTACCTGAGAGGTACCATAAGAGATTGTTTGTATTTTGGAGGATCTGATCCAATCTTTAAGGGCTATACAGATGCTGATATGGCAGGTGACATAATAACAGAAAATCCACAACTAGATATTTGTTTATATTTTCAGGGGGAGCTATATCATGGTAGTCGAGGTTGCAGAAGTGTGTCGCACTCTCTACAACTAAAGCGGAGTACATTGCCGCTACTGAAGCTGTCAAGGAGATGATATGGCTTAAACGGTTCCTTCAAGAGTTTGGCTTGCAACAGGAGGAGTATGTTGTCTATTGTGATAGTCAAAGTGCAATAGACTTGAGCAAGAAATCCATGGACAATGTAAAGACCAAACACATCGATGTGAGATATCACTGGATCTGATAAATGGTGGAGAGTGAATCTCTGCAAGTCCTGAAGATTTCCACAAGTGAGAATCCTGCAGATATGCTGACCAATGTGGTACCAATAGACAACTTCGAGTTGTGCAAAGAGCTTGTCGGCATGCACTCAAGCTAGAAGTCCAGTGTTACCTCCTTCAGGTGAATGAGTCTGTAGGGGAGATTTTGTGGTCCATCCCTATCAAGAAAACAAAAAGGAGGAAACAGATGCCAAAACCAATTTTGGCCAAAATTAGTTTTGGTTCTCGATTTGCAATTCGCAAATCGCAAGTTGCAGGAAACCAACTTCTATTGGTTAAGAGTTGTGACATTTCTTCCTATAAATAGAAGCCTTCAGCTTCTCATTTGATCACACAAATTTCAGAGGAAAATATATCTGAAAATTAGAGAGCAGTGTGAGGTATTCACAGGCCACCGCCTGTGAGGGAAAATAAAGAGTGTGGGCAATATTGTAGTGAGATGAGAATCTTAAAAGAGAGTTATTCCTTTTGAGTATAGTGGTCCCTGGAGTATTTTACTCGGGACTACTGGGTGTAAAATTCCTTATTATAGTGAATTGCTTTGCTCCTCTCGGATTTGTGATTTTTCCCCTTATTTAGAAGGGTTTTCCACGTTAAAAATCTTTATATTTTTGTTGATCTTTTTATTCTTGTTGATTATCATATTTCAATACTACATTATTGTTTCGTTGTTATAACCATAAATATTGTTTCTGTGGAAGTTTTATTCCCAATACTCTATTATAGACGGGCCAAAAAAAAATCGGACAAATGACCTTATCATAGAAAGGTTTGAGGGCAATAACATCTGGTCTTTCAGAATATCTTATGACGCAAAACAGGAGAGTTTCGACACAGTTGCGACACTACTTTTTAGTTTTTGTAGAATAAAATGAAATATATATTCATCTTTCATGACCGCATACTTTGAAACCAAACGTCATATTTGGTTTTCTTTTATTAGATTCACTTCGTATTAAATTTAGGCCAAAAAGGGCCTTTTTTGTGCCGTTTAAAAGAATTCTTCTTTTTATGTTTTTGGATGAATGAATCCCACTAAAGACACATGTAAGCCCGTTTCGCTATGAAGAAAGAGGTGTTAGAGCAAAACTAATTCGAGATGCGATATGGAATTTCAGGGGATTTGAGATTAAGGGTGATTTAGTATGAATTTAGACAACTTAAAGTATGGATACATTTTGTACGACTGGATAGAAGTCATTTCCCGAGAAAATATTTTGTGCGAGAAAAATCAACCCTAAAAATAATTTTCAAGGAATACAATTGGTATAAATATACAAGGCTCAAATGAAAAGTACAGTCCAACAAACGTCTATATAAGATTCATAATAAACTTGGAAACTAGATCCTACCGCACATTATTGGGAGTGTATTTTCCATAGAAAACCTTTTTTAAAATTCAAGTTCACTTTGTGAACATACTTGTAGTGTAAAAATACTGAATAGCAAAGATCTTGCTTGATTGTACTTATATATGGTTAACCATAAGGAAATCTTGCCTTTAAAGTAATTAAATCTCATATTATAGTCAAATGATCCACCCCAAAATGAATTATTCTTGAAATTCCAATTGATATTACACAGAACCATCAATTCATTCTATTTTCATTCCCAAATTCGATCAAAAGACATGGAAAAAATCACTTTCTTTCTCCTTTTAACCCTCACTCTTTCACAAATTGTTTCTTCAAGCCTTGACAGGAGCCATAGTCATGGTCTTAGCAAACTTTACTTAACTAAGTTATTGAAAAAAGATTCAGCCATTGACAAAAATAGCCATTTTAGCTCAGCCCTTGATTATTTAGAATTGGATAAAGTTGTTCTTCCTCAGGAGGGATTGAAACATAAAGATCGAATCAAGAGATTGTCAGGTCAACCACCAGTCAAATTCAAACAATATGGTGGATATGTCACAGTCAACGAATTTGCTGGTCGTGCATTGTTTTATTATTTTGTTGAAGCTGAGAATTCCAGGTCATTGCCCCTGCTTCTTTGGCTTAATGGAGGTACACAAATTTAGTTTGTTCACATAATTAATCATTTTGTCTTAGTAACGGCTTGTTTGGATGGTTTTCACGTGTCGTTTCATAATGTATTGTATTATTTAATTAATATAATATTTAGATAAATTGTATCATTTGTCATCGTTTCATGATGTTATGCACATTACTTAGAAAAAATAAGATACAGAATAGAATTATTATATAAAAGAGTAGGGTGAAAGATAAAATATAATTATTTAATAATAAAGAAGGGCAAGATGGGAGGAAAAAAAAAGTAACGGCGCCACCACACAAATTTGTCGTTACATAAATGGCACGTTTCGTTGTTATGCAATGACAAATTTAACGATACCATACAATAAAATTTAAGTAACAATCAAAACAAACATTGTATTATTTAAAGTAATAACATGGTACAATACAATAGGTAACAACCATCCAAACAAGTTGTAAGATAGTTAATATTGATGTGTAGATAGAGACTGGTCTAGGATGGTTCGGCTCGAACTATGTGTGCATATATATATATATAAGATTATGCTCATTCTAAATCCGTTAACTCTAGATTTTGAATGCGTTGAATTACATCTTTGATAGGTCCTGGTTGCTCTTCAATTGCCTATGGAGCTATGGAGGAACTTGGACCATTTAGAGTCCACAGTAATGGAAAGACATTGTATAGAAATCACTATGCATGGAATCATGGTAATTATTACTCATTATTTTTTTAAATGAGTTTTATAACTTTTTCTTGTTGGAATTGGGAAAATAATTAACTTAAACTTAATCTGAACATTTATCTCATATTTATAGAGGCAAACGTATTATTCTTGGAATCCCCAGCTGGAGTAGGATTTTCATATTCAAATACAAGTTCTGACGTCAAATCAAATGGAGATAGAAATACTGCCATTGACAATGTAATATTCTTATTGAATTGGATCCAGAGGTTCCCAGAGTACAAAAATAGAGATTTTTATATTGCTGGTGAGAGCTATGCTGGGCATTTTGTACCTCAATTGGCACAAACAATTCTCCACCATAACAAGCTTGCTAAGAAGACTCTTCTCAACCTAAAGGGGATAATGGTAACGTTACATAGTTATTTTAATCTCCCCTTTTTATAGCTTTTCATAATTGGATTCTTTTATATAGGGGTGAATCATTGACATTTGGCGCCTAGACTATTTCAATAATCGTCCACTAAAGCTTAGGTAGATTAGATCTAAAAAAGTTACTTTGACATTTTTTCTCTTGCTATAATTTGATGCCTAGACTATACCAATAATCGTTTTAGCCAGATGCAAAGAAATTACTTGCCATTTTTTTTTTTTTTAATATTGCAGATTGGCAATGCAGTGATAAATTATGAGACTGATAGAAAAGGGATGTATGAGTACCATGCAAGTCATGCCTTGATTCCAGATGAGATTTTAGAGCAAATTGAGAGATATTGCAATTTCTCAGACAAGGCCCTTCCTCAATCACAAGAGTGCGACAATGCCATTGATATTGCTATAGCTGATACTGAACCCATTGATGTTTACAACATTTATGCCCCTTTATGCTCTAATTCCGAACTCACTCTTCAGCCCAAGAAAACTTCAGTAAGTTACTGTGCTAGAGTTTTTGACAATTGTGATTGGCTTGAATTTTTTCTAATCACACTTGAAAAAATGCAGAGAACTTACAGTGCTAAGACAAACTAATTAAGTTTTTTTAATATTGTACTGAGACGAGTTTAAATGACCGAGCATATGGAGACTCTTGATGTTAATGTAAAATAGTAAAACTTATCCTTGTTACCTTGATGATAAAGTTAAAAAGATGGTCTATAGAGTCAGTAGCGACGCCAGGAATTTTCTCAAGGGTGTTCAAACTTCAAAGAAGTGGAAAAAAAATTCCGACAAAGAGTGTTTAATATATATTATATACCTCTAAAATATAATATTTTACCTATATACGCAATGTATTTTTCCGACGAAGGATGGTCAGTTGACCATTAGCTTTGCCCTTGTATAGAATGGACATATGGAAGATTCTGTTATGTAAATGAAGCTTTAAATATGTATGTAGCACTTTGTTTATTAAATTCATGATGTATTCTTTTAGAGTACTTGCACTAACAAGAAAATTTAATTTTTGGAATATTGTAGCAAGTGATCGATCCATGCAGTGATGATTATGTAATTGCCTACATGAATCGTCCCGATGTTCAAAAGCTTCTCCATGCCAATGTCACCAAAATTAAGTATAATTGGCAGCCATGCAGGTATTTTCACTACATAATTAATTTAGACAATCTTCATTTGCATTGTATAGATCCCCACTACCTTTTTCCTCTGTTTTCTGTTTTTGTCAAATCAAAACATAGAGAAAAATAAGATTTTAAGTTACATCGACACTGAAACTATTGTTAATGCTATCAGTGCAATTTAAACCTATCATAGTAGCATAATTATAATTTTTATCAAGTTACCAATTATGATGCTTATGACATAAAGTTATAAATATTGCAGTGATGTCATAGAAAGTTGGACGGATAGCCCATTAACAATAATTCCTCTTCTCAAAGAACTTATGGCAAATGGAGTACGACTATGGATGTTCAGGTGAACACTTTTAACTCCTCAAGCCACCATTTTCTTGTTTTTTTTCTTTTCTTTTCTATAGTGTTATTAAATTTCTTAATGGTTTTAATTTATTTATACATGGGTCTGTAGATGCAGCGGGGACACTGATGGAATCGTACCAGTAACGTCGACTAAGAAATCTATTAAGAAGATGAAGCTTCCAATTAAAACAGCTTGGTATCCCTGGTTCCACAATGATGAGGTGTGTGTCGGTTATTTTTAATTTAAGCAGTTGTGTAAGCGGCTATTTGGGTTATTTCTTGTTTTTTATATATTTAGGTTGGTGGATATGCACAAATATACGTAGGAAACTTGACATTTGCTACAGTGAGAGGAGCAGGACATCAAGTGCCAAGTTATCAGCCTGCTAGAGCTCTTTCACTGGTTAAGCACTTCCTTGCAGGAACAGAGCTCCCCAATTCACCAAAACACAAAAATAATAACGTAGTTATATAATCCTATATTGACAATTATAATTTTCTTTGTCTTTTTAATAATGTACACGTGGATTTTAGTCAAAACGTCACAATGAAACAAAATAATTACAATATTAATGGCTTCCTTTCTTTTTTT
Source organism: Nicotiana sylvestris (assembly GCF_000393655.2). Lineage (NCBI taxonomy): Eukaryota > Viridiplantae > Streptophyta > Magnoliopsida > Solanales > Solanaceae > Nicotiana > Nicotiana sylvestris. The sequence goes on from NC_091065.1 coordinate 113,894,757, forward strand.
ACCTTCTTATCTATGCAATATTACGTATTGTTGGTTATTTTACACATAAGAGGTTTTGAAAAAATTATTTTATTCTATTGTAAGTGGTCACTAGAAATTATTTCCTCGTTATTTACCCATAAAGTTATATAATAAGGATATCAAGCCTTAGACTCAGGGGCGGAGCTAGAGTGTCGAAAGCGAGTTCGACCGAACCCAGTAGCTTTGGTTCAAATCTTGTATTTGTCTTAAAAATTCATTGAGTATGTATAGATTATTAATTTAGAACCATGTAACTTAAGGCAATTAAAATCCAGAACCCATAAATTTAAAATCCTGACTCCGCCTATACTTAGATTCTATCGTAATACTCCCCCACAAGTGAAGCTATTGATGCGCCTCCTCAAGCTTGTCGCGAAGAAATTGAAAAAGCCTAGTAAAGAGACTCTTTGACATATACACCCGTTGATAATTTGATAAACGCGATAAAATTGTGATAATATGAATCTTTTAATATATTGTTTCTATGCGTTTATTGATAAAATTATATATTAGCGTGGCCATAAGTTAAATATTGTGTAATATAGATATATGAAAGACTTAAATCTAGTGAGAAAAGATTGGTAAGAAAAGCACTTTGAGTTGTACCACCTATAGCTAAAAATCTTGTTTCCCCAAAAGTTTCCTAGTGAAAAAGTCATGTTTGAATTATGGGTGTCCAACGGGACGGGACAAAATTAACGGGACGGGAAGGAACGGGACGAATTTAGCCGGAACGATGGCGGGACGGGACGAAACAGGACGGGATAAACGGGACGAAATGATCGTCTCATCCCGTCCCACTAACAAACGGGATGGGACGGGATGGGATGGGACGGAACGGGACGGGATGGCAGGCCTTAAGTGGGCTGTTTTTTAAAAGAAATTATTTAAGCATTAAGTTTGGCAACGGCTAGTTTTTTGACAATGACTAAGTTTTTAAAGTTAGCAACGACTAATTTTTTGACTTATTTAATAAACTTAAATGTTAAAACGAAAATTGGAAAACTAAATAAAGAATTATAAAATATTAAAACAAAAGACTTGTAATGAAATATTCTAGTAATTATAATAGAGTTATAATTTATTTAATACAATTTCAAGCCATTAAGTAACTAAGTAAGAGTGTAAGACAATTCATAAAAAAATGCTTAGAGCCTTTTATTTTATTAATAGAACTTTAAAATCTCACGTACAAATATAAATCTTTTGAAGAGCACCTAATCGACGCAGCCACCTTCTAGGAAGGGTTTTGTTTGAACTAGGACTCTTGATAGCCAATTACAAATTATCATACTAATATTTGTAAGCTCTTATATAGCTTCGTTGTAACTTATCTATAATTTCTCTCGGACATTGTTCTGAAATTGGCAATGTTGATTGATGTTCTATGAGCTCCATGCCGTCATTGGTCCCAATGCGAAGTATCTCATTGTATTTTTCTTCTTCCCAATTGGTTAATTTTTCAAAACCAAGATTTCTTCTTTCTGCATTAATCCAATCTCTTAATAAGATGGAAATCTCTAGGTTGTCCTTTGCTTATGAATGTTTGTGATCTCCGATTTGAAATATTGTTGCGCTAAAAGCATTCTCCGATGCTAAGAATCAAGTTCATCATCAATAGATGAATCAAAACATGTTATATCATCCATATATTCCCATAGAACTTCTACTCTAGACTTAGAAGTAGAAGGAGCAGTTTCACCACCGTTGTTTCCATAGATTTATATTTATCAAACATTGATGTAGATTCTAGCATAAGAATATATGTTAGCTTGGAAGTCTTCGAGAGATGGTTGTTCATTTTCTTGAATTGCTAAATTTTGATAAATTTTACGAACAAATTCCTTTGCACCTCTTAATTTTAAATACGGGTTAAGTATTGTAGAAATTAAATAAACTTGAGGAATAGAGAAAAAATACTTTTTAAATTGTGCAATCATTTCGTTAATGGTCGGTGCATAAGTTGGATTTGTTTTATACTTATCAAATAAAATAGAAATTCCACAAATATACCATAAAAACTCGCGGGACAGCAGAGACGGGACGGGACGAAATGGTCGTCCCGTCCCATCCCGTGTCCCATTTAACATTGGCCTATCCCGTTTAAAATAAAGTGGGACGGGACGGAACGCGGGACGGGACCGAGACGGGACGTCACAACCATAGTTTGAATAGTTAAAGTGTGTGCGTGAATTAGCTCGCTGAACACTTTTGTCAAGAACTACTGAAATATACAAGTGTGTTTCTATGGGCCTTAATCAACTATATAATGTCCTCTGATGGAAACTTAGGGTCCACCAAACTATATAGAGAACTGGTTCTCTATCATTTACTAAAGAACATGCGTACTCAGCGATAAGTAAATGATACAGCATAGTTTTACGTAGAAAACTCTTAGCTCACGGGATTAAAAATCACGACCTACACTAGTAGGATTTCAACTTCATTAATTGAGCAAACTTTAGATTACAAACTCTTGCAATCTAGGAATTCACCTCTTAATCTCTCACCTACTTGTAATAACTTTGTTTCACAGCTCACACTTTGACTAACTCTAGCCAAAACACAAACACAAGGTTTATTATTTTACAAACGATTTCCTATAGAATGCTTCTAACTAAGCTAAGTAGGAATTACAAACAGATCACTCTAAAAAGGTACAATAAAACTAAGGACATATGGTAACACAATGTTGGAAACTAGTCCTTCGTTCTGTTATCGCTTTGTTCTTAAAGTCTTGAAGTCACTTGAAAATGGCAGCACACTTGAGAGAGAGATCTTGATGATTTTGAATAGTTCAAGTGTGTGTTTTTTCACTTGCTTCATGTTGATAATATATAAGTGAGGTCACAATGCTGTGTTTTTTTGTCGAGTCTTTTCAGGGTTCAAGTTTTCAAAAATGAATCTTTTTCATTCTATTAAATAAATCATTACAAACTGCAGAGTAATTAGTTCATCCGTAATTTGGGTTTCTTTATTTCGTTTCTTAGGATTTTTAATTTTTATGTTGTCTTCCGAGTATAACGTTTTTTTCTAGGGCTATTGCTTCTTTATCTCTTTTTTTAATAAGGTAAAAATTTTAACCGACAACTCTTACATATTTCAAATAAGAAAAGATCTAATAACTAAAATTTTAGTTGATTACAACGTCCTAATTAAATGATTATCTTTAAATATAATTAAATGACTATTCCAAAATATTAGGAACTTAATTAAATGACTATTCCTAAAGAGTAGAAAAATAATAAAATGACTATTTTGTTTAGTGTGAAATTTATTTTTAGAGGGACAAAAAAGGCGAACGATATTTCGCTAAGGACCTTCGTGCTTTTAATATAGTATAGATATAGATGTAGATATAGATAGATATAGATTAGTCTTAAAGGACGCACTTTGCACGACGTGTACCTTGTATTAATGAGAATAAGTTTTTTGAAGATTAAATAAAAATAATTTAATAGACGTGTTTGAGTAATAAAATTAAAAATTAAGAATGTCATAGTTTTAAAAATTATAAATAATAGTCTTGTTTAAGAATTTCATATCCACTCCAGCGATTATTCCTGCAATTTTCTCTAGCATTTGTTTTTTTTATCTTGGTAACTCAGTAGAACTTGTCACACCTCCTTTTTCCGCCCCCGCGGGGGGCGTAGGAGTTTTTTCCAGTTAAAGGACAATCGAAACGGAATTTGTTTGTTTATTTCAGAGTAGCCACTTAGGAGATTTAGGGTGTCCCAAGTCACCAATTTAATCCTGAATCGAGGAAAAGAATGACTCCATATTACAGTCTGCGCACCAGAAATCCGGATAAGGAATTATGTTAACCGGGGAGAAGGTGTTAGGCATTCCCGAGTTCCGTGGTTCTAGCACGGTCGCTCAACTGTCATATTCGGCTTGATTATCTGATTTATATAAATGAACTTATGTGCAAATTTTAACTCGGTACCGCTTTCATAATTATCATTATTATTTTTACAAGGAATTGCAACGTTGTGAAAATGTATCTCGAACCGCGTCACAATCAATGTATCTGTGGTCGTCGACACACTTTGACTCCGTTGAGATTTGGATTTGGGTCACATAAATGTGCACCCGAGTTTAAGGAAATTAAATTATTAAAGGCGCACCTAAAGTGACTAGCGTATCATTTACTTTGGGTAGGGCCGTGGAATTTTGCTAAATGGTCCATCCTGAAGTCTAAGAAATTTTAAAGCAAATATTTACTGAGGGCCCCGCAATTTTGTATTTTTATTCGGGGAGGCTCATCTCATTCTTATTTTTTTAAAAGGAATTTGCAACGTCATGGACATGCATCTCGAACCACGTCACAATCAATGTACCCGTGATTAGAGACACATTTCGACTCCGCTGAGATTTGGATTTGGGTCACATAAATGTGCACCCGAGTTTAAGAAAGTAATTTAATTAAATCGCGTCTAAAGAGGCTAACGCGTTATTATCTTTGGGGAAGGCAGTGAAATTCACTAAACAATCTATCCCAAATTCTAAGTAATTAGCGCATGCATTTATGAGGGCCCCGCAATCTGTGTGTTTTATTTGGCGAGGCTCGTCTCATTTTATTTAAAAGGATAAACCTATAGTGACTACATTTCTTCTATTAAGTTCGTCTCTAAAAATAAAAGGAAATCCCTCAATTAATTACATGCTGAAAAAGTCGAACTTATTAGTTATTAGTTTACGGCTAATGCAAATGGAAAATTGCAATCGAGTTTGTACAAAGAGAGATTGCTTCCGTTCTATATTCTATTATTTAATAACACTGGAACATGAGATTAACGCACAATAATATCAAAACAGATTACCTGTTCTTCGATTAATTTAAACTAACATTATTAGATGAAGAAGTTATACATATGCAACCTCATTACTCATTAATCAGTCAACTACATTTTTATACAAAGAAAGGAAAATTATATTCAAACACAAATCTAAACAGGAGGAATTCAACAGGAACAAAGCCTGATTAATATTTCATTTCGCTTCAAGCCGAGAGTGTACAAATATGTACCTGGAAATGGCAGTACAAGAAGAAAAGAAGGAGGAGTCAGCAGCAGTAATAACACAGCAACAACAGGTTCAGCAACACCGCAAAACCAGTAACGACCAGTAGAATAATCCAGTAACGGATTGAAAAATCAGCAATACCAAAGTGCAATCGCAGTCAAAGCAGAAGAGAGACGGATACAAGATGCATTAGTTTACTGATTTTGAATAACACTTGAGGAAAGGCAAACGGAAATTATTCGAGTAAAAGTTCAAATTGTCTTTCTCTTTTACTCTCAAATTCTGATTTCTTAAAATTCTTTCAAGTTCAACTCTAAGTCTTCCTCCTCTCGAGTCTTGACTCTTAAGTGTAGAAATCCCTTTTTTAGTTCCAGTCCAAAAACTCTCTTTCTTTTTTAAACTGCCCGTTTTTTTTCAGTCTCAGCTCTCAAGTGTAAAAGTCTCTCTTGTAAAAGTCTGTCCCTATAATGTGTCAAATGACCCTATATATAACAAGACTCTTATCTTGAATCTCCAACCCGAAATATTCCCCTCAAAGCATGCTTTGTTTCCCACTTTCTTAAACAAATGAATTATTCCCCACTATTTTGTGTCTTGTCCCCCATTATATTAAATAATTGTATCAACCCCACCCCATTACATCTTGTCCCCCATGCCTAACATAAACAATTACAATATTCCCCTCCACTACATTATGTCTTGTCCCCCATTATATTAAACAATTATATCACCTACACCCCATTATATTTTGTCCCTCATGCTTAACATAAAGAATTATTCAAAATGTTCAATTCCCAAACTACCCCTCCGACCTTATTGCAATTACCATTTTACCCCTGAATGTACTGCAATTTACCAAACTACCCCCATCAGCTATAACCAATCACATAATCAATCTCAACCAAAATATAGCCAATATGACCAATTTCTAAATAAATTCAAACAACAAATCACATGAACACAGATGAATCATACAACTTCAAATTAATGAAAATAAATTAACCATATTGGGAACCAATCCTGGTTAACTTATATCAAAATGGATGAGCAAGGAAACAACAATATTAACAATACAATACATGATTCAAACTAAATCAACAAATCAAAAACCAAAACAAAAACTCACATTAAATCACTCGATTAAAAATGAACTTCAAACAAAGATGAACATGAATTAAATCTATTTTAAACAACAAAACATGACGGATTCAAATGATTAAACCAACATTTTTCCCTATTACAACTAAATTCTTTTAGACAAATAACAAAACAAAATCGAAGAAGAAACAATTATGAATTTAAACTTGAATCTAACAAACATTAACAATTTCTGAAAAAATACATAACACATGAAACAAACTGAAGAAATAATTAATTAAACTTTAATTTGAATCTAACAAACATTAAACTAATAATTTCACATGAACAAACTAAAAAATTACGAAACAAAACAAACCTTTGCCGATTTTAGATTTGAGAATATCAAAAACAAATTACGGACAAAAATGAAACTCAAAACCCACTAACCGGATCGAAACGACAAACTCGAACTAGGTATGGACTGTTTTGACGAGCCCAACCAAAACTCGAACAAACGACGGAGATGATCCTAAGAAGCAACTGAAAGAGGTGAAGCAAACGTGAAGCAACAACGATGGGGTCTGTTTGGATGTAGCGAAGAAGAAGCAGTAGCAGCTGGTCGTTTGGATGGAGAGAAGTGAAGTGAAGCCCCACGTCCATGGCTGGAGCTCGGGAACTCGACCACTCAACTTGAGCTCAGACGAAACGAAGAAGATGAAGCAGACGACGCAGCAGTGGAGGTTTGTTTTAGACTCAGCTGCTCGACGTGCACAGTAGGGTCGTTTGGTTGGGAGCAGCTGCTCGTCATGGCTGGATCTTAGTAGAAGCAGCAGAAACAGTCGAGGCAGCTGGAATGGAGGAGAAAAAGCAGCAGCACGGACTGAAGAAGCAGACGACGCAGCAGTGGCAGCCATGGATGTCGAGCAAGCTTCGAGCTTAACGAAGGAGATGAATCAATGGCAACGATGGTATTATGGTGGAGCTGGGGGCAGCATGGTCGTCGAGCAGCAGGTGAAGCTGAAGACACGGCGACCAACAGCCATGCGAGCTCATGCTCGAGCTTGACGAGGCAGCTGAAGATGAAGCAGCGACGACGGGGTTGAGAAGAAGACACAGCAACGATGGTCATTTGGAGCTCGTTCGACGATGGTGTTGGAGCTTGTTCTAGGCGTGAGGAGGTGGAAAGGCTGCCATGGATGCTTGGGGTGTTTGGGATTTTGGAGAAGAAGAAAAGAGGGTGGGGGCGGATAGTTTAGTTTAGGTTTTAGGGTTTTTTGAGTTTGTTTTTTTTTTTTTTTTTTGTTTTGGGAATAATGAAAAATGAAGAGGGGTTGGGTATTGGGGTTATGGGGCGGACCGGGTCGACCCGTGTGGAGATGGACCGGGTCATGGGGAAGGTTGGGCAATTATTTGGGCTTGTGGTTTGAAATTGAAGAAGAGGCCCAATTCCGATTTTCTTTATATTTTTGCTCTTTTTTATTCTTTTATTTCCTAAAACTAAATTCTAAAAATCCTTAAATTATTATATAGAACTAAATTAAGTTATAAAAGCGCAAATTAACTCCCAATAACAATTAATGCACAATTACGTAATAATTAAGCATAAAATTGTATAATTGGACATTAAATATTAAAAATGCAAAAGATGCCTATTTTTTGTAATTTTTAATTTTTGTAAAACAAACTTAATTACTAACAATTGTGCAAGATGAGATCTGACTAGTACATCCAAGTGGTATAGTCAGCAAGGAACAGGCGCGAGGCCAGTGTCAAAAAAAGATATCCCTAGCAACGGGGAATTGACAAAATGATTGACGAGTGTGAAGAGGGATATCCTTGCCGAAATCAAAGGTTATAAACCTCAAAGCCGAGGCCCGTGGACAAAGCAAGGAGAGCAATGAGCATGGTGTGGGAAATTCATACTAGACTAAAAGGTCAGAGAAATGCCAGTTTTCGAGCTATGCCACAAAAGAAAAGGGATATCCCCAGCAGAAAGGGATTATCCCCAGCAAATAATATCATCCCCAACAAGTTGTGGAACGCAGAGCAAGGAAGGAGAAAGGGAAAACCATCCCAGTAGGAGTATCACAACCAACCACCGCGTTTAAACTAACAAATTTTGTTTGATTTGAAACAGGTAAAGGAAAGGGCATTGATAACGGAAATGCATGCCACAAGAAAGATTATCAAACTGGGGCAGAAAATTTTCCTTCCATTTAGAAAATTTTCTGGAAGTCAGGTACCCATTCGGGGAGGAATAAAGATAACACAGTCTCAAGGGAAGTGGTCTTTTGAACCAGTGTTGCCCCAACATAATAATTTTCAATGGAGGAAGTTGTTCCCCAGCAGACAGAACTACGGGATGAAACTTGAGCTCAGAAAAAGCAAAAGGCCATTATCATTCCCAACAGCCTTCCGAAGAGTGAAACACTAGTTCTGAAGGAATCAGAATCCCCCAACAGTGTTGTCCTCGACAGCGTTATCCCCAGCTGATAACATTTTATCCCCCAACAGGTAAGTAAATAATTCCCCAACAGTGTTATCCCCAGCAGTTTCGAGGAATCCAACACAAGTTTGGTGAAAATCGGTATCCTCAGCGGTTCCTTTCGGGGAAAGGCAAAACGAGTCGTAAGGGAGGTAGTCTTCGAAGGAAGAAGCTATGCAAAAGAAGAAAAAAAAAGAAAAAAAAAGGGGGAAGTAGTTTGGCAGAGGAATGAACATCCTACTTAAAAGGAAGTAGTTTTGGAAGGAGCAAAATAACATATTTACTCAACAGAGTTATCCTCAGCAGTGTTATCCCCAGCAAGGTTACTCAGCAGTTCGCAATGTTATCCCCAGCGGATCATCGAGATGTAGAATCATCCTCGACAGAGTTTCGACCATGTTTCAAGAGGGTCGGACAACCCAGAGTGGGTAAGGAAGAAAAGGAAAATTCATCCCTAGCAAAATAATCCCCAGCAAGTTTTGAGGTAAGACATTTTCAAGTTTTGAGGATATTTTGGGTTCATCCGCCCTCGAATAGGATATTTTGGGTTCATCCGCCCTCGAATAGGATATTTTGGGTTCATCCGCCCTCGAATAGGATATTTTGGGTTCATCCGCCCTCGAATAGGATTTTATTTTCTAAATTGTTGTTGAAGAGATGCATTTCCTCCTAAGTTTGTTTTTACCCATAGGAGATACATTTCCTCCTAAGTTTATTTTACCCATAGGAGATGCATTTCCTCCTAAGTTTGTTTTTTACCCATAGGAGATGCATTTCCTCCTAAGTTTGTTTTTACCCATAGGAGATGCATTTCCTCCTAAGTTTATTTTACCCATAGGAGATGCATTTCCTCCTAAGTTTGTTTCTACCCATAGGAGATACATTTCCTCCTAAGTTTGTTTTTACCCATAGGAGATGCTTTTCCTCCTAAGTTTATTTTACCCATAGGAGATGCATTTCCTCCTAAGTTTGTTTCTACCCATAGGAGATGCATTTCCTCCTAAGTTTGTTTTTACCCATAGGAGATGCATTTCCTCCTAAGTTTGTTTTTTACCCCATAGGAGAGGCATTTCCTCCTAAGTTTAGTTTTACCCATAGGAGATGCATTTCCTCCTAAGTTTATTTTTACCCATAGGAGATGCATTTCCTCCTAAGTTTGTTTTACCCATAGGAATGTCATCTTTTAAAGTTGTTGTTGAAGTCAGGAGCCCGCCTGAAGAGAGGAATGATGTTTATTTTTAAAGTTGTTGTTGAAGTCAGGAGCCCGCCTGAAGAGAGGAATGACGTTTATTTTTAAAGTTGTTGTTGAAGTCAGGAGCCCGCCTAAAGAGAGGAATGACATTTTATTTTTAAAGTTGTTGTTGAAGTCAGGAGCCCGCCTGAAGAGAGGAAAGACATTTATTTTTCAAAGTTGTTGTTGAAATCAGGAGCCTGCCTGAAGAGAGGAATGGTGTTTTATTTTTAAAGTTGTTGTTGAGGTCAGGAGCCCGCCTGAAGAGATGAATGACGTTTATTTTTAAAGTTGTTGTTGAAGTCAGGAGCCCGCCTGAAGAGAGAAATGACGTTTATTTTCAAAGTTGTTGTTGAAGTCAGGAGCCCGCCTGAAGAGAGGAATGACGTTTATTTTTAAAGTTGTTGTTGAAATCAGGAGCCCGCCTGAAGAGAGGAAAGGCGTTTTATTTTTAAAGTTGTTTAAATCTCGCCAACCTAAAGAAAGGAATGACATTTTATTTTCAAAGTTGTTGAAGTCAGGAGCCCGCCTGAAGAGAGGAATGACGTTTTATTTTTAAAGTTGTTGTTGAAGTCAGGAGCCCGCCTGAAGAGAGGAATGGCGTTTATATTAAAAGTTGTTTGTTTGAAGTCAGGAGCCCGCCTGAAGAGAGGAAAGGCGTTTATTTTTAAAGTTGTGGTTGAAGTCAGGAGCCCGCCTGAAGAGAGGAATGACGTTTATTTTTAAAGTTGTTGTTGAAATTAGGAGCCCGCCTGAAGAGAGGAAAGGCGTTTTATTTTTCAAAGTTGTTTGTTGAAGTCAGGCGCCCACCTGTATAACGAGAGGAATACTTTTTAGTCTTATACTGCAGATTTTGAAATCAGTAACCCCACCGGAAGGTAGAAGGTTACAACAGGAATCCCCAGCAGGAAACAATAAAAGTCCCCAGCACCGGGAAACAGAAGGTTGCAACAAGAGGTCCCAGCACAAATTCAAGCGCCTGAGTCAAAAGGAAGAAAAGACGCGTCTTGAAAGAAGCGGCTTGTGAACATTAAATTATGCCCAGCATAACAAATCTGATGAAGAAAGTCGTATCCCCAGAGGAACCGCCGAAAAGCTTAATGAAGAAAGCCATGTCCCCAGCAGACCGAACAAAATGATGAAAACTGGTATTCAGAAAAGCAAAGGGCCAGTGTCATCCCCAAAGTCTCGGAAGAAAAGTACCGGAAGAAACGCAAGCCGACAAGAAAGCAAGGCAACAAGAACAAATTGCAGTCTAGCCTAGCTTTTTGTTTTCTTTTAAGCACGGTGTAACAAGGAGATCGGTAAGCAGTGGTAATAGCATGCAACATCAGTAACATTGCAGTCTCACGGTAGTCCCAGCTACCAAAACTTCCCGAACTACATTAACTTGATTCCCCTTTAGCCAGGGATATGTAGGAAACCTTTGAAGCAAAGGTTCGGTTAAATCTTTTTCAAAAAATGCTTCATACGGAGTACTCGGATGGGCAAAAATCGCTCACTTTATCTTTGCACGAAAACCCTTCGTGTCTTCGGGCAAAGAGGGGCAGCTGTAAGCACGTGATTTTTGCCCTATATGAGAATTACTCCCAAAAAATTCAAAATAAAATGATTTTCCTTGGTGTGCAATTTTGAGAATTTTTGTGACATTTTTGGATAATTATTTGTATTTGTCTGTGCATGTTTATTTGTTAAATTAATAAAAAATACAAAAATATGTCGCATTTTGCATGTAGGATTTAATTCTACAATTGTTAGTAATTAAGTTTGTTTTACAAAAATTAAAAATTACAAAAATAGGCATCTTTTGCATTTTTAGCATTTAATGTCCAAATATACAATTTTATGCTTAATTATTACTTAATTGTGCGTTAATTGTTATTGGGAGTTAATTTGCTCTTTTATAACTTAATTTAGGCCTATCCTCCGCCGTCAATCGTCTTTCAAGACCTTCAATTGGCAATTCCCCATCTGATTCTCAATATTATTCGACTTGTAGTGCCCGAAGGGTTTTCACTATCAAGCCTCTCTCATTTTATTTTTTCTCTCAACTTTCATCGCCTTACGGTGTCCGTAAAGATTTTCACCGATAAGACTCTCTCATTTATATCACTTTCTAGCTGGGGATTTGGAGTGTTGCCGGTATGATTCTCTCTGCTGGGGATTAGAGTCCTTTCTGCTGTGGAACAGAGTGTTATGTTCACCGGTAAGACTCTCATTTGTCTGACTTGGCATCTTTTGAAGACTGATCAGAAGGTCTTTCTTTGGACCGTAATGTGGGTTTTGGATAGGCTAGAAAGAAAGGGTATTAAAGGCTCAAAAAACAAAATAAATTTGGGGTTCAAAATTACAACCTTCGAAATCATATTTGTTTACAACAAGCGCAACCCTTGCCCCAATTTCTTGCTTGGGGATTATTTATTTATTTTTTTTAACTTTTATTACATCATGCACACTATGACCATTATGGACATTATGCACCCTATGACCGAGCCGTGAAGTGCCTACGTATCCTCTTTGAGGAATCAGGTCAAACGTAGTTCCCAATTCCTCTGTTTTCTTCTGACTTTCTTTTGTGTTTTTTTTTCATTTTTCTTTTCTTTTTTTTTTCTTTTCTCTTTTTTTCGTTTTGTTGTTTTCTTTTCTTCCTTTTTTTTTGTTTACCTGTCATGCTTGCGTTTTCTAGTCGTTGCTACTGATTCCGAACGAGGGGTATGAAAGAAAAATAAATAAGACTCGAAAGGGGTAACGAAGGATAAAGTGTTTAGGTAGTAGAACAAAATGCCTTCGTCATTCCAGTCTTCAAAACATGCCCAGTGCAAACAACATAATTAAACAAATATTTGTAGCCTCTTCTGATGGTGCTGGACTTGACAATTATATTCACACATTTTCTTTTTCCTTTGTCATTTCTAAAGCACCGTTGGGTGACGCTCTCACTCTCGACCCTCATGCCAATTTGGCGAATCCTTCTTTTAGCGGTTTTCTTTGTGTTTTACTTGCCCTAGTTCCGTATGACTCGAGCTCCGAATAATCCAAAACCGTCCTTATTTCTTTTATATGTTCTGATCACCTTTCCGGGGTTTTATGATTAACTTTTAAGATTAGGCCGCAAACTGTGTGCGCATGTCATGTCACTGGAATCACCGCTGAACAAAAATGATAAAAGGACTAAACAAAAGATGACTGGAAATAATAAAAGACCGGATTTTGCATTAGACTACCGGTGAAATGGTTTGAATAACAAAACAAACGAAAAACAAACCAGAATAAAATCCTAAAACAAACTAGACAAAACTTAAACAAACCGCTCTGGCAAAATGGAAAGATAAGAAGGTTTGACACAAGACAATATCCGAATTACAACCCTAATAATCCAGAGAAAAGAAATGACAACAAAATAAGCCACCAAAAGCTTCTCTCTTGCTAACCAAGGAACGGAGCGTCCTCCCATTTTATCAAAACTGGCATCTCAGCCACTGAGCTTCGCATCAGTATTGTCCAAACCATTGCCAACTTCAATATCATCAACCTTAGTCAACAAGTCCCAATAGGATTCGAGTGCTTCTGTTATCAGGCCTGATCCCCTCAAAGTGTGCTTCTGGGTCTTGTATTTCCGGCTTACCACAAACCAACCGCCTTCTTTCTTTGTGATTCAAAACAAAACAGGTTAGAATGGACTCAGTCGGTCCTTATTATTAACAACATCTTTTTCTTTTTTTTTCTCTTTTTTCATTTTTCTTTTTTTTTCGATTTTTTTTCATTCATTTTTTGTTCATTTTTTTCTTTCTTTTTTTTTCTTCATTCTTTTTCATCAATTTTTTTTTGTCGTGGTCGAATATTATGGAGATTGCCTACGTATCATGACCCCACATGAATCAGACCTTGCGTCGTTCGGACCAATAAAAGATAAACAATAATAAACATTTTTTCAATTTTCATATTAAAACAAACTGGGTTTCAAAGGTTTGAAGATGACCTACAAACTCGAAAATCAAACAACCCACATATTCTTAATAAAAAGATTTATAAACTCCAAAAACAAATGGCCAGCTTCCTTTCTCCGTTTGACAAATGCAACCGAACGGTTGTTTTTGCAAACGTGGCCCCTTCCGAATTTCACATGAATTTTGAGGCCGGGGAGGATTATTTTATGACACTTTAAACTTGTCCGTTCTTTTACGAAAATAGTCTTTCGACAACTGAAAGATACTCTAAAGCTATTTCGGCAAGAACGGTTTAAGACGCGACCGAAGCTGACTCGGCTTATTTTTGACTAAAAATCCAAACGGTATTCACCTGACCGCTGACTCTTTGTTTTTTTTTCAAATTACAATAAAATCCTAGTGTTGTAAACACGGCCCTTCTGCGCCTCGGGGACGAATATTTTTAAGGCTGTGTGGGTCAACTGGACCAAAATCCTAAAACAATGACCCAAAGGTGGCTATTTATGCAAAGTCAGCCTTCCGGCGTCCCTTTCGAGAACATTCGGCTATTTTTGACAAAAACAGCATCACCCGACTTATTTATGACTCTTTTTATCATTTTTCAAAAATAGAAAACTCAATATTGCAAACACGGCCTTTCAACACCTCGGGGGCAAAGATTTTTAAGGTTGTGTGGGTCAACTGGACCAAATCTTAAAAAATGACCCAAAGGTGGCTGTTTATGCAAAGTCAGCCTTCCGGCGTCCCTTTCGGGAACATTCGGCTATGTTTTGACAAAACAGCGTTACCCGACCTCTTTATGACAGAATTAAAATTTTGACATTTTTTATTTATTTGTTTTTGGCTATTTTAGCAAAAGGTGGAGGTTGGATCCGATGAGGGTTGCCTACGTATCTCACATCCGGTGAGAATCAAACCCGCGTAGTTCGGGACATTAACATAAACTATTTTAAACTCTTTTTTTTCCATTCATTTTTGGCAACAAATATCAAACCCACTTTCAAAGCACGACTCTTTTCCTTTTCAATTTTGGGCGTTTTCATAAAAATAAAAATAAAAACTATTTTAAAAATAAGACCCTTTTTTTCATTTTCATTTTCCATGGCAAGACAAATTATTTTCCTTTTCTATTTTTTTTTTCATTTTGAAAACAAAACAAAGTGAAGATTTTTTTTTCGTTTCAACAAAATGACCAACTTATTCTTCAACCTAAAAATAAGAGACTCTTTTCTATTTTTTCTTTTGCTTTTTGAGTGAAGCAAACTATATATAAAAAAAAAAAATTCTTCATTTTTCCCAAAATTTCGGCAGAATTTCGCCAGTATTTGGGGCATTGGTTTTTTTTCTTCTAAAATAGGCAAGTAACTCTCTACACAGTTACTTACCCTCTTTTCGCAATTTTTCAATATTCCCGATTTTTCGAAGCCGGTCAGCATGCAAGTCTGAAACAAGTAAATGCATAAAGCACACAGGATGCAGCAGGATGGTCTCTTCATTTCAGGTTGCTAGTCCTAGACGGACCCAACCCCTGTGTTGAGTCCCCTAAGTCAAATGCGCATAATGCAAATAAGCGTTCCTACTAGGGATCCGACATGTGGCTTTGTTATACTAGGTTCAGAACCTGGGTGTTTGTTCTAGACCTGGCTTACCCGAGCGGACAACTCGAGCCGGGGGGGGGCAGCGTACCGGGAATACAGAAGCTTCACCGGCTTAGCTACTTGTCCGAACCTCGTTCTAAATTGGGATTTGACACTATACAGAAAAGAAGTCGTACGAAGTACACCCTTCTTCATGATTCAGAAGACTTAGAGAGGAGATGGGTTTCGGCACAGTTTATATACAGTTCACGTAACATCAAAGCGGTAAAAGGCAACCAATTAGCACATTGAGCCAAAACATGTAACAAAATCAGATAAAACCATATATAACAATTTATATAAGCTCGAATTTCTAACCCTGAACCAGTGGTTCTGGGTTTTCTAAATCCCCAGCAGAGTCGCCAGAGCTGTCACACCTCCTTTTTCCGCCCCCGCGGGGGCGTAGGAGTTTTTTCCAGTTAAAGGACAATCGAAACGGGATTTGTTTATTTATTTCAGAGTCGCCACTTGGGAGATTTAGGGTGTCCCAAGTCACCAATTTAATCCCGAATCGAGGAAAAGAATGACTCCATATTACAGTCTGCGTACCAGAAATCCGGATAAGGAATTCTGTTAACCCGGGAGAAGGTGTTAGGCATTCCCGAGTTCCGTGGTTCTAGCACGGTCGCTCAACTGTCATATTTGGCTTGATTATCTGATTTAATACAAATATGAACTTATGTGCAAATTTTAACTTTTTACCGCTTTCATAATTATTATTATTATTTTTTACAAGGAATTGCAACGTTGTGAAAATGTATCTCGAACCGCGTTACAATCAATGTACCCGTGGTCGTCGACACACTTTGACTCCGTTGAGATTTGGATTTGGGTCACATCAATGTGCACCCGAGTTTAAGGAAATTAAATTATTAAAGGCGCGCCTAAAGCGACTAGCGTATTTATTTTGGGTAGGACCGTGGAATTTTACTAAACGGTCCATCCCGAAGCCTAAACAATTTTTAAAGCAATATTTATTGAGGGCCCCGCAATTTGTATTTTTATTTGGCGAGGCTCACCTCGTTCTTTATTTCTAATGAATTTGCAACGTCATGGACATGCATCTCGAACCACGTCACAGTCAATGTACCCGTGATTAGAGAGGCATTTCGAATCCGTCGAGATTTGGATTTGGGTCACATAAATGTGCACCCGAGTTTAAGAAAGTAATTTAATTAAATCGCGTCTAAAGAGGCTAACGCGTTATTATCTTTGGGGAAGGCAGTGAAATTCACTAAACAGTCCATCCCAAATTCTAAGTAATTAGCGCATGCATTTATGAGGGCCCCGCAATCTGTGTGTTTTATTTGGCGAGACTCGTCTCATTTTATTTAAAAGGATAAACCTATAGTGACTACATTTCTTCTATTAAGTTCGTCTCTAAAAATAAAAGGAAATCCCTCAATTAATTACATGCTGAAAAAGTCGAACTTATTAGTTATTAGTTTACGGCTAATGCAAATGGAAAATTGCAATCGAGTTTGTACAAAGAGAGATTGCTTCCGTTCTATATTCTATTATTTAATAACACTGGAACATGAGATTAACGCACAATAATATCAAAACAGATTACCTGTTCTTCGATTAATTTAAACTAACATTATTAGATGAAGAAGTTATACATATGCAACCTCATTACTCATTAATCAGTCAACTACATTTTTATACAAAGAAAGGAAAATTATATTCAAACACAAATCTAAACAGGAGGAATTCAACAGGAACAAAGCCTGATTAATATTTCATTTCGCTTCAAGCCGAGAGTGTACAAATGTGTACCTGGAAATGGCAGTACAAGAAGAAAAGAAGGAGGAGTCAGCAGCAGTAATAACACAGCAACAACAGGTTCAGCAACACCGCAAAACCAGTAACGACCAGTAGAATAACCCAGTAACGGATTGAAAAATCAGCAATACCAAAGTGCAATCGCAGTCAAAGCAGAAGAGAGACGGATACAAGATGCATTAGTTTACTGATTTTGAATAACACTTGAGGAAAGGCAAACGGAAATTATTCGAGTAAAAGTTCAAATTGTCTTTCTCTTTTACTCTCAAATTCTGATTTCTTAAAATTCTTCCAAGTTCAAGTCTAAGTCTTCCTCCTCTCGAGTCTTGACTCTTAAGTGTAGAAATCCCTTTTTTAGTTCCAGTCCAAAAACTCTCTTTCTTTTTTAAACTGCCCGTTTTTTTTCAGTCTCAGCTCTCAAGTGTAAAAGTCTCTCTTGTAAAAGTCTGTCCCTATAATGTGTCAAATGACCCTATATATAACAAGACTCTTATCTTGAATCCCCAACCCGAAATATTCCCCTCAAAGCATGCTTTGTTTCCCACTTTCTTAAACAAATGAATTATTCCCCACTATTTTGTGTCTTGTCCCCCATTATATTAAATAATTGTATCAACCCCACCCCATTACATCTTGTCCCCCATGCCTAACATAAACAATTACAATATTCCCCTCCACTACATTATGTCTTGTCCCCCATTATATTAAACAATTATATCACCCACACCCCATTATATTTTGTCCCATATGCTTAACATAAAGAATTATTCAAAATGTTCAATTCCCAAACTACCCCTCCGACCTTATTGCATTTACCATTTTACCCCTGAATGTACTGCAATTTACCAAACTACCTCCATCAGCTATATCCAATCACATAATCAATCTCAACCAAAATATAGCCAATATGACCAATTTCTAAACAAATTCAAACAACAAATCACATGAACACAGATGAATCATACAACTTCAAATTAATGGAAATAAATTAACCATATTGGGAACCAATCCTGGTTAACTTATACCAAAATGGATGAGCAAGGAAACAACAATATTAACAACACAATACATGATTCAAACTAAATCAACAAATCAAAAACCAAAACAAAAACTCACATTAAATCACTGGATTAAAAATAAACTTCAAACAAAGATGAACATGAATTAAATCTATTTTAAACAACAAAACATGACGGATTCAAATGATTAAACCAACATTTTTCCCTATTACAACTAAATTCTTTTAGACAAATAACAAAACAAAATCGAAGAAGAAACAATTATGAATTTAAACTTGAATCTAACAAACATTAACAATTTCTGAAAAAATACATAACACATGAAACAAACTGAAGAAATAATTAATTAAACTTTAATTTGAATCTAACAAACATTAAACCAATAATTTCACATGAACAAACTGAAAAATTACGAAACAAAACAAACATTTACCGATTTTAGATTTGAGAATATCAAAAACAAATTATGGACAAAAATGAAACTCAAAACCCACTAACCGGATCGAAACGACGAACTCGAACTAGGTATGGACTGTTTTGACGAGCCCAACCAAAACTCGAACAAACGACGGAGACGATCCTAAGAAGCAACTGAAAGAGGTGAAGCAAACGTGAAGCAACAACGATGTCGTCTGTTTGGACGTAGCGAAGAAGAAGCAGTAGCAGCTGGTCGTTTGGATGGAGACAAGTGAAGTGAAGCCCCACGTCCATGGATGGATCTCGAGAACTCGACCACTCAACTTGAGCTCAGACGAAACGAAGAAGATGAAGCAGACGACGCAGCAGTGGAGGTTTGTTTTAGACTCACCTGCTCGACGTGCACAGTAGGGTCGTTTGGTTGGGAGCAGCTGCTCGTCATGGCTGGATCTTAGTAGAAGCAGCAGAAACAGTCGAGGCAGCTAGAATGGAGGAGAAATAGCAGCAGCACGGACTGAAGAAGCAGACGACGCAGCAGTGGCAGCCATGGATGTCGAGCAAGCTTCGAGCTTGACGAAGGAGATGAA
The DNA here is from genome assembly GCF_000393655.2 of Nicotiana sylvestris. Taxonomy (NCBI): domain Eukaryota; kingdom Viridiplantae; phylum Streptophyta; class Magnoliopsida; order Solanales; family Solanaceae; genus Nicotiana; species Nicotiana sylvestris. The sequence continues at coordinate 113,913,991 of NC_091065.1, forward strand.
GCAATGACAACGATGGTGTTATGGTGGAGCTGGGGGCAGCATGGTCGTCGAGCAGCAGGTGAAGCTGAAGACACGGTGACCAACAGCCATTCGAGCTCATGCTCGAGCTCGACGAGGCAGTTGAAGATGAAGCAGCGACGACGGGGTTGAGAAGAAGACGCAACAACGATGGTCGTTTGGAGCTCGTTCGACGATGGTGTTGGAGCTTGTTCTGGGCGTGAGGAGGTGGAAAGGCTGCCATGGATGCTTGGGGTGTTGGAGATTTTGGAGAAGAAGAAAAGAGGGTGGGGGCGGATAGTTTAGTTTAGGTTTTAGGGTTTTTTGAGTTTTTTTTTTTGTTTGTTTTTGTTTTGTTTTGGGAAAAATGAAAAATGAAGAGGGGTTGGGTATTGGGGTTATGGGGGGGACCGGGTCGACCCGTGTGGAGATGGACCGGGTCATGGGGAAGGTTGGGCAATTATTTGGGCTTGTGGTTTGAAATTGAAGAAGAGGCCCAATTCCGATTTTCTTTATATTTTTGCTCTTTTTTCTTCTTTTATTTCCTAAAACTAAATTCTAAAAATCTTTAAATTATTATATAGAACTAAATTAAGTTATAAAAGTGCAAATTAACTCCCAATAATAATTAATGCACAATTACGTAATAATTAAGCATAAAATTGTATAATTGGACATTAAATGCTAAAAATGCAAAAGATGCCTATTTTTTGTAATTTTTAATTTTTGTAAAACAAACTTAATTACTAACAATTGTGGAATTAAATCCTACATGCAAAATGAGACATATTTTTGTATTTTTTATTGATTTAACAAATAAACATGCACAAACAAATACAAATAATTATCCAAAAATGTCACAAAAATTCTCAAAATTGCACACCAAGGAAAATGATTTTATTTTGAATTTTTTGGGAGTAATTCTCATATAGGGCAAAAATCACGTGCTTACAGAACTAAAAAGTGATTGTCATGGTTTTCTTCTTTATTCTATTCTACTTTGAAGAATCACTTATTTTACCAAGCTATTTCTTTCTTTGTTCTTCTTTGTTGGAACGAATCTATATATCTATATCTATCTATATATATTAAAGCAAGAAAGTTACCATATATAATTGATATTGTGGTTAAGCCAAGTGGCATACGGAGAAAAAGCCACTTGGCATTTTAGGATAAATAATTGGGAAAAACTTGATGACAATCTATATAAAAAATTCGAATTGATAATCCAATTCTAATCAATGAAATTTCCAAATGGCAACTTTGTACCATAATAAGAAAGGAGCTTATAATTTGGAATCTGTTCGCAAGTACATTTATTAATTGGATTTTCATCCAATTAAAATTAAGTACTTAAAAAATTAAATTAATAGCATTGCTTTAGTATAATCAAATTAATTGAATTTTACATGTATACAAATTGAAAGCCAAACCTCTTAGCATCGATTTATATTTTTGAAGAAAAAAATAAAAATATTTTAGTAGTGTAAAGTTATTCCCAAACTACATTTTACATTTATACCGTTTTCAAATTACACAAAGATCAAAATTGCACAAATGAATTTGAGCTAGATTACATAAATGGAGGTGACCATCTAATCTAAGATAGGTGATTTTATGGATGATTTTGAGTTGAGTTTTATTTTTTGTATGTTTAGGAACTAGAAATCATGGAAGGACCTTTTGAGTTATGTATATTTTGAAAATAAATAAATTATAATTTAGTTTTCAATGTGATAGTTAGTGATAATTTGAAGATAAAAATATTTGAATATAAATATAAATTTATTTTTGCTTATGGCACGTAGAAAAGTAATAGTTATTAACAAAATCAGTAGTTTTATGATAAAATCATAAAATAAGAGGGTAGTCAAGCTTAATATTAAGTTGAGTGTCGTACTGAAAAAAGTCACTTGGTATTTTTAGGACAAAATTTAAAAATATTTAGAGACAATATCTAATAATAAGTAAGGCAAATTAGATTTGATCAAATTTAATTTAAAGCTATAAATCAAATAAGATTGAATACTGTTTTCGTTGCAAATAGATTCAAAAACTTTCCAAAAACAAGAATTTCTATTTTAGTAATTATTTACTAACCACATAATTCATTTTCTTCCATTTCATATTTTTTTTTAGAAACATCATGTAAAAAATACCCGATAGTGGAACTATCGTTGTAAAAATTTTGTGATAAGATTTTTTTTATAAAAAATTAGGATAAAAACACACACTTTGAAATATGAGTAATAAGTTACTATTGAATAACTTTTATATTTATTTGTATTGTATAATAATGTATATGGTAAAAATGAATAGTAAATGTAAACATCTCTCTCTATATATATAAGAAATAAATTTTCCAATTTTAATTAAGCCTAGTGGCAAGTTATAACACGACAAGTGAAAATTTATTAATAAGATATTTGGGAACCTTATTAAATTAAAATTAAACTATATGTTGTATTACACAAATATTTCGGGAAACAAACATCCAAGCATCCCATTTATATCGGCTCTTTATAGAAAATTTTCTTTACATAAAGTTAATTGTATTTTTTTAGGATTAATAAATTAAAACACATATCGTACATATATTCTATACTTTCTTATCGCTATCTCTTCCTTAAAAATTTGCCATAGAATTAATAATAATGAGATTAATCTATATATCTTATATTATTTTCTTAAGCCATATCAACTCAATTCTTTTTCAAGCTTTTGAATGGAAAAATAAACAAATAAAATCTTATCCAAGCTTTTGAATAGGAAAGGAAAACCTCAAGGACGAAAAAAAAATACCTCAAGTTTTTGGTGAAGTATAAGAAAATATAAATGCATGCTCCTTTTTTGTCTATTATTGAATTAAACACTTAATAAAATATATAAAATTTTATAGTAAGAAAATAATATAAGAAGATAGGATATAGATAGTGTGAGACCTAAATTAATAAATAAAATAAATAAATAATAATGCATATTATTAGTAAATTTAAATATTAATATGAGCAGTAGAATAAAAGAATGAAAGTAAATACGGGTTAGTAAATAAAATAAGCACCACTTACCTTGGATTTAGTGAAGGGGGTAGGAAAACAACAATAGGAGTTCAAAATAAGCAGAAGGTAATATTTTATATATGACATAATATTCGTTCATAATATTGTAGAGAACATCTTACTTAACTAATTAGTAAATAAAATTTTAATTGATTTCAAAGTCCTACATATTAGGAATATTAATATGGAATAAATTATATTCTGCTCCATAGCTCAAATAAGTACTTGATCTATTAAGGTAAAAAATCTAAATTTATTTTAAAATTTTAAATATTAGGACTACACAGTTAAAATAAGGAAAGATTTACTAATCAAATTTTATTTTATTTTATAGTCCTAAATAAAAGGTCACTAATTAAATGACTATTTGTCCAATGTAAATTCTATTTTTAAAGGGTAAAAAAGGCGAACGACATTTCGTTAAGAGTATTCATGCTTTTAATATAGTCACATCAATCAATCAAACATATATACATTAATATTAAAATAAATTACAATATTTATTTAAATGATAAATTAAATATTATTATATTGACAAAGTTATTGAATTCAATATCTTTTGATGCAAAAAGGATGAATTTAATTAAATTAGTTGAATAATATTTTGAAATTATACACATTTTATAATATGAGATACATATATTTTAAGTTGTATCTTACCTCACATCTCTTTATGAATATATTTTGTCTTTTATTATTTCATCCTCATTTCTTCAGATTTACATTTTAGCATTTAATTCTTAATATTATACTATAATCGATTTTGTTCTTATTTTTTTGATTTCCTTCCTTTTAATGAAAAAAAGTAATGTACTCTAAAATTTGGGTAAACTTGAAAAATAATTTTACATATATGATGAATTCAGAAAGAATAAAATTGAATTATTCCTCTAAGTATTTAATTCAAATATTTAATTAATATTTCATGTGAATCTCATAATGCTCTGGTTAAATCAGGGTAGCTTAAGTAACCTTAGTTAACGTGCTAATGTATGTTTTGTTTGATTTGTTTTTAATATTTTTATTAATATTTACAACCTAAAAATGCTGCATGTAAAGAATGGTTTCATTCTGTAAGGAGTTAGCTAAACATGATTATCAATTTAATATTTGTCAATTTTAGAAATTTACGATTTATTTTTTGGGTTTTATTTTATAACTCAAAAATATTTTTAATATTGTTTGTTTGATATTCTTAGAAGTTTATGCTCATTAATACAAGATACACAAGCATCACATGACCATAACGTACACTACGCAATATTCAAGATAACTTTTTTATTTGAATTGTATTTTTTTCACTAATTCCCTTAAATATCTTATATTTTTAATTTCGTTTATTAGCATGTCGAAATATCAAAACTAAAGTTTGGACAAACCTAAAAGAGGACGGAGATATAGTTGTTCTATGTGCATGTATAATTTTATTGTAAGATTTATATAAGGTAAAATTTTAATAAATTTAAATTCCCAAAGTATAATGATTTCTTACCTATTTCAAATAAGGAAAGACTTTATAAGTAAAATTTGAGTTAATTTTAAACTTCTAAAAAAAAAACAAATGTCCATTTTTGTCTAGTGTGAAGGTTATTTTAAAAGGGTAAAAAAGACGAACGATATTTTGCTAGGTTTTTCGTACTTTTAATATAGTATCTATACTATATTAAAAGCACGAAGGCCCTTAGCGAAATGTCGTTCGTATTTTTTAACCTTTTAAAATAAAGTTCACACTAGACAAAATAATCATTTAATTATTCCCATAATATTTACCATTTTGAAGTAAATTAAAACTTTACTTATTAAAGTTTTCCTTACATAGAAAATCATAATATTTAGGACATTAAAATCAATTAAGTTTACCATATAAAAATCAAACAATTAGTTTATAATTTTCTTCTTCTTGTTCTACGTGCATAGAATATTTTAGGAACGTGCAGAGCTCCATTCAATGTAGTACACTTTTCTTCCAATAAAATATTTAAACTACTCTATATACATCAATTTATATTATTATTTACTTGAAAATATACTTATGTAATTAATTGTAGTTTTCTTTTCTATCTATAACTTTAGCCCATTCTAACCATCTAAAAATCATGAGTACTATGAAAAACTTAAAATCGAAGTTTTGAAATAATACTCGACAACTATACAAAAAAATAATGAAAAATAAATAGTATACAATTCAGTGCAGTTGAAAAACAAAGTAAAATACTCTTAACTTAGCCACTGGATAAAGTTATAATTTAATATTTAAAACTTTTAAATCAACTAAAATTTTAGTTATTAAACAACTCTTTATTATAACTATATACAAAATTCTAATATTTTAAATATTAAATAAATTATTTACTTATTTGAAGTGTGTAACACATCTATAATATCTTTCATGTTAATTTTTTAATATCTATAATTTTGAAATCAACTAAATTTTATCTATTGAACTTTTGTATAATAGTTGAAACTACACTCAATAATTATTTCGACTTCCAAACATCATTTATTCTCAATGTGTAGAATCTATTCACTAATTATAAAACAACATACAATCAATTATTATTTTTTATTAATGTATGCAAACTTAAAACAATGATGATAAAATAATAGAAGAAAAATTGACTCTAAATGAGTTGTCGTCAATTTTTTTTTCTTTTTGAAAATATTTTAATAAATGAAAGCTTCTTAATATATATATATATATATATATATATATATATATATATATATATATATATATATATAACATTTTTATTTTCACATATCAATTTTTTTCAGGCCAACCTCGTCATGATAAAAATAATTAATTTTAATTATTTGATCATTACCAATGCATAAAATAACAATAATTATCGTAAGATATTCTTATAAAACTATAAGGACTTTCATTGCGTTGAATATAAGATCAATATATATATAGAAAGTTATATATTTTATTTTATTTTTTATTTTAAATCAAAACATTGTTTAATATTATTTATGTAATTTTTAAAGAAGTTATTTACTTATTGACAAGGGGAACACATGCAAAGTGGGCACCCTACTTTTAGCGAAATATCATTCGTGTTTTTACTTTTTTAAAATAGAGTTTACACTAGATAAAATAGTCATTTGATTATTTCTTAATATTTAGGACTTTGAAAAAAACTAAAATCATTCTTATTAAATTATTCCTTTTTTGAAATAAGTATGAAGTTATAATATTTAGGACTTTAAAATTAAATAAACTTTTACCATATATATAAATTATTAAAAAGAACGAAAAATCACCAACGACCCAAAATTAGCAACTAAATCACAAAATCTTTTCCACGTTTATTCTGCCAATCTCCCCAATCCTTCATTAATAAAGATGCCGCACCCTTCATATTTTCAATTCCAACAATATCAAGTAGAATATTATTAATGAGTTAATATTTACCTACAATTAATAAAAGACTAGAATTAAACCTTTGAAAATATTTAGTTAAAGGACAAACATACTGACGATGAAAAATGTAAACTGACATTGTGAATCCTAATATCTTACTCGCAAGACATATTTTTTAAATAATATTTATGTCCGTTTTAAGAAGTGTTTATTCAACACATGAGTACACGTGCATCGCGCGTACTCTAAGACTAGTAGATAGATATAGATATAGATAGATTATATCGAGATATTCATTTATTCTTTCGGTCCGAAGATTTTCATTCTTATTACACCCTCTTTTGAATTAAAGTTCAATTTATTTTTATTTACATGCCAAAAGTCGAAAATCAAGTAGTAAAATCCTGTCAATTAGAACTATATTTGGCATAAAATATTGCATATTAGAGTAAGTCATATACAATAGTCCTGGTGATTGCCAATTTATTGTAAACTGATTTGTCTTCAGAAATCAAAATATAGTAAAATTATCAAATGCAAGAAATCAACAATTATATTTGGTATAATATCATGCGTAATTGGAGCAAGTCATATCATAATCCCAATAACATTGACAATTTGTTAAAAAAATGATTTGTCTTCAGTACCAAAATGGCATAATAATCAAATCAAGAATCACGGAATTGCATGATATAAAACCCCTTTCTAACTCCACTTTTCGTAAGAGAAATAAAAAGACAAGAAAATGGGAAAAATCACTTTCTTCTTCCTATTTTTTACCCTCTTTTTGTCACATTTTGTGGCTTCAAGCCTTGGAAAAAGGCAAAGTGATGTTCTTGGCAAATTTTACAAGGCTAAGCAAAAGAAACATTCATCCATTGACAAGAGCCCGTTTAAGGCAGTCCTTAATCATGTAAATTTAGACAAAGTTATTCTATCTCAAGAGGGACAGAAAGAAAAAGATTGGATTAAGAAATTGCCCGGACAACCACCAGTTAAATTCCAACAATATGGTGGATATGTTACTGTCAATGAATCTGCTGGTCGTGCTTTGTATTATTACTTTACTGAAGCTGAGAATTCTAAGTCATTGCCTTTGCTTCTTTGGCTTAATGGAGGTATATATATTATTTTTTTTTGTATTATACTATATACTTTTGACATAAACCTTTTCATTTACATGTATAATTTTATTAAATTGACCACTTGTACTTCCACCAGCCCCAAAACATTATTTTTGCGTGTCTGAATATGGCATGTTAATAAGCATCATTATGGTTTAAACTATTTGAGAAAAATATTTCATGAGTAAGTTTTTAACGTTTGGTTGCTAGAAAATGTGACAATTCTCATTAAAAGGGGAAATTAAATAACTTCCCTCACATATGATCCAAAAATCTTTTTTTACCTCACTATCTTAAAATTTTAAATCTTATATCACTTGCTTCAAGCAACACTTAAAAGTATTTGATCAATACATTATTGGACATGCTTGTATAGTTTTTAATCTTAAATATGTACATAATTTTTTAAATGAATACTTAAAAAGACATGAACTATATGTGTAGGTCCTGGCTGTTCTTCTATTGCATTTGGGGCCATGGAGGAACTCGGACCTTTTAGAGTTCACAGTGATGGAAAAACATTATACAGGAATCGTTATGCATGGAATCTTGGTAAATTCTTTTCTTTAATTTTTCCTTTTACTGATGTAACTTTTCTATTATTAATATTTCGAAACAGTTGAGAAATTATCAACGGAGTATATATTAATATAATTCTAACTTTCTCCGATTGAATTATATATATAGTTGCAAATGTATTGTTTTTGGAGTCTCCTGCTGGAGTAGGATTTTCTTATACAAATACAAGCAGTGACTTCAACTCAACTGGAGATAAGAGAACAGCTAATGATAATGTTGTATTTTTACTGAATTGGCTCGAGCGGTTTCCCGAGTACAAGAACAGAGATTTTTACATTTCTGGTGAAAGTTATGCGGGTCATTATGTACCTCAATTGGCACATGTAATTCTTCACCTTAACAAGCGCGCCAACAAGACTCTTATCAATCTAAAAGGATTTATTGTAAGTTTCTCTAATTAATTATTTACGTTGTTAGTGTATATAAGTTAAATATTCTTATAGTTTTCATACCACTGACGTTTTATTGTTGCAACAAATTGTAGATCGGGAATGCAGTGATCAATGAAGATACAGATAACTTAGGAATGTATGAATACTTTGCCTCTCATGCCCTAATATCAGATCAAACTTTCCTTGATATCCACAAATATTGTTACTCCGATTTTTACAATGAAAAAAAGTGCAACAAGGCAGGTGCAGTTTCAGACAGCAATACCGATAATCTTGACATCTACAACATTTATTTTCCCTTGTGCCACGATGACAATCTCACCAAACACCCTAAATTCCCTTCTGTAAGTGGGATAACTTGTATTTGTCGTTTTATTTTATGTGGATATTATAACATGTAGAAATTATTTTAATTTACGCGATGAATAATAACGCAAGGATTGCTATGTCTTATCTTATGCAGACATTGCAATTTGATCCATGCTCCGACAATTACATTTATGCTTACTTGAACAGGCGGGATGTTCAAGAGGCGCTCCACGCTAATGTCACCAATATCAGCTATGATTGGGAAGCTTGCAGGTAATTGTAAATGAACAAATTTCAACGGATTTCTATAAAAAAAAAATTAGCTTTTTCTTGTCTGTGTTCTCTTCTCAACCCAACAATTATTTTCCATTTTGTAGTGATCCTCTTTTTTACAATTGGAAAGATAGTCCGTTGACTATAATTCCTCTCCTACAAGAGTCTTTGGCAAATGGTGTTCGAGTATGGATTTTTAGGTACTTTTATGTTGCTTAGTTTATTTATAAGGAATTTTGCCTTCAATATACATTCGAAAGTATATAATGAAATATGTTTCAATTTAACATATATTATTTGTACTTGTAAAATATAGTGGTGATACAGATGGAAGAGTACCTGTAACTTCTTCAAAGAGATCTATAAAGGCAATGGAGCTTACAGTAGACAAACCTTGGCGCTCTTGGTTGTATGGAGGAGAGGTAAGAATATCATTAATTAATTGCTTATCAAATTAAAACAACTTAAACATTCTATTTTAAAGTAACAATTAGTGAAAAATAATAATTTCATTTGGATATTGTAGGTTGGAGGATACATAGAAACATATAAAGGAGGACTAACATTTGCAACAGTAAGAGGGGCAGGACATGAAGTTCCGAGTTACCAACCTGCTAGAGCCCTTTCTCTTATTTCTCACTTCCTTTCGGGTACAGCACCTCCAGGAGATGCTTAAATTAGTTAATCAAGCAGCTGATCATTTTGTGTAATTAATTATGATCATATTATTAATTAATCATATCATGAGCTTGCTTAGTCAAAGTTGAATAGAACTGAACATGATCACTTGAACTAGTTTATGACATCTCTCTCTTTTGTATATGTTGTTTTGTGTATCAAACGTGCGCCATTAAGTGTTAGGCAACTGCAAATATTAATTTCACGATAACAAGCTGGCACTCTATAAACTAATATCAATGAGTTTGTTGCCTCTTAAGCAACATGCTTCGGAACAAATGAAAGTCAACACCAAGAAACTTGATATGAATAATAAAAAAAAACAAGCTTGGAATCCATAAAGTGAAGATGACCAAGAATATCTCGAGCACACTTAATTTATTCTGAAATAGTGGATGATGTCGTCGCCACTTTTGAAGGACAAACAATAGAAGAATTAGATTTTCCTACTTAAAAGCTCTATGGCATGAGACAAGAATGAGAGAAGTAGACTTCCAACATTTATGTGCAGTCTTTCGTTTATAAGTTGTTGGTTTCCCACATTGGACAAAGATTGTATACTTGTAACTCTTTATATGATCTTCAGCAATATTTACCTCATGAACTAACTTCTATGGTTGAGTTAGCCCAAGGTTGTTTTGATATAACTGAGGTATGCTCATGAACTAGCCGGTTTTCAGATTGGTAATTGAAAAATAACTAGCATTTGTAAGGTCATTGAAAATAGTTACTATTTTAGCACGGAAAGTTCCAGCATAATATGTGAATTTTTCTGAATTTTAAAGGATATTTTTATTTAAATTTTATCTTTACATGGAAAAATTGTTAAATTTCAAAAGATTGAATTCTTCCAAGACACCAAATTGATGTATTGACAATGATACAATGAGAGTCCTATATATATAATAGGCAGAATGGCCTAAATGTCACCTATACTTGTGCCACTTTGTCATGCCGGTCCCCAAACTTAACAATTTTTGTCTATTGAACACTTACACTCCTTCAAATCGTGTATAATAAATGCTTATGACATGAGGTTGTCAGTGCATGTAACACAATCTCCTCCACGTTGGCTGCCACGTCAAAAAATAACAATGTGTAGATGCCATGCCACGTGGTAGATTAAAAATAATTAAAATCAAAATCAAAAATAAAAATCAAACATTAATCCCCTCCCTCAAATGGTGCGACTGATGTGAACAGTAACACAGCAACGGCGGAATGGCCATTGTGCCGTCGTTCGATGGTGAAAAGCTACCGGACCAGTCCCAAAAGATGCGTCTCACCATTGTGCATAAACCCCACCTAGGCGCCCCTCTTATTTCTTCCCAAGCTATTGCAGATTTCAACAATGGTGGATCGAGTACTATAGCGAAAAATCGCCTAGGCAAAAATGATATTTATCATATCGATTCTGCTTCAAATCGAGTGATTCCAAGCAGTGGAGATTTTTTTCCACTTCAAATACCATCAACCCACCAAGTTTCAGACAATTTCAATGCCGAAATAGTCTCCTCCAACCAACTAAATATGACCGGCGAACATTAGTTGGTCGAGCATGGAGCTACAAGTGTCCAAATTGAACAAGACCAATGCCAGTTGACTCCAAATGAGCAAGTGATTTATGCCAAATGATCAAACAACAACTATAATGAGCTTATCGTCACAACAATCCAAAAAACAAAATCTGCTGAATTGCAGACACCAAGTGTTCGACGAAATGCTAAAGTCAGTTTTAACAAGTCTTGCCTTATTTGATTTTCTCAAAAAGCTCTAATCTTTTTAAAAGATTAATTGGTAAAAAATGTATAATTTGTGCTTCAAAATCCTTTATGGGTTAATTTTGAGGTGTGGTGATTTTTGAGGATTTTTCGGTTGACCTTTTTTTTGGTTTGTTGGTATTTTGATGATTTGATGTGTTTCCCTTATAAAAAAAAGGGCATATAATTGAATTTTAAAAGAGATCTGAATTATTGGCCAAAGGATTCTAAATTCATGATAAAGTTTCAGATTCGAGGAAAGAAGATATGGGAGGGGAGAAAGAATTAAAAAGAAAATATTGAAGAGTGAAAAAAAGAATTGGACAGAAAATGTTGGAGAGAGAGAGAAAAGCAGAGAAGAAAACCTCACTTTTGTTCAACAATGGAGGATGAACAATCGGGAAGAATATGACAGCCAAGAAATGGCTCTTGTTACCTTTTTAATAGGTCTCATGCTCCTTAAATGAGTGTAGCACACACACTTCAGTAAAAAATGACACATAGGATGAACGAGGTTTAAAATGCTCAGTTTTTAAGGGTAGAGGGGTTTAGTTGGCAAATTGTTGAGTTTGGGGACCGGCATGACAAAGTGGCACAAGTATAGGTGCCATTTAGGACATTCTGCCTATATAATACATGTTATACTCCTACTACATATAGGATTAGAGTTATTTACATGTAATTATTTAACTACCAAACTAACGCTCCCCCTCAAACCGGTGCATATAAAATATATGTACCGAGCTTGTTACATATATAACTAATACAAGGATCAGTGAGGGATTTGGTAAAAATATCAGCAAGCTAATCATTCGACTTCACAAAATTTGTAGCAATATCTCCTGAGAGTATCTTTTCTCTGACGAAGAGACAATCAATCTCAATGTGTTTAGTCCTCTCATGGAACATCGAATTTGATGTAATATGAAGGGCAGCTTGATTATTGCACACAAGTTCCATCTGACTGATTTCACCAAATTTCAACTCCTTGAGCAATTGTTTGATCCAAATTAGCTCACATGTTGCCATAACCATTTCTCGACATTCTACTTCTGCATTAGACCGAGCAACTATATTCTGTTTCTTGCTCTTCTAAGACACCAAATTGCCTCCTACTAAAACATAATAACTAGACGTAGAACGTCTATCAGAAGGTGATCTTGCCCAATCAGCATCTGAGTATCCAACGATCTGCTCATGGCCTCGATCCTCAAACAATAACCCTTTGCCTAGAGCCGATTATATACCGAAGAATGCGGACAACTGCATACCAATGACTATTACAGTGAGAATCCATAAAACTGACTTACAACGCTCACAGGAAAGGAAATGTCAAGTCTAGTCACTATGAGATAATTTAATTTGCCAACTAGCCGCCTATATCTTGCAGGATCTCTAAGCGGCTCCCCCTGTCCTGGCAAAAGTTTAGAATTCGGATCCATCGGAGTGTCAATCAGTCTACAATCTGTCATTCCTGCCTCCTCAAGAATGTCTAAGGCATACTTCCGCTATAAGATCACAATACCTGAGCTAGACTGAGCGACCTCAATACCTAGAAAATACTTTAGCCTGCCCAGGTCCTTAGTCTGAAAGTGTTGAAAGAGATGTTGTTTCAATTTAGTAATACCATCATGATCATTGAACAATATCATCAACATATACCACCAGATAAATACAGAGACTTGAAGCAGAATGCCGATAAAACACAGAGTGATTAGCTTCATTACGAGTCATGCCAAACTTCTGGATAACTGTGCTAAACTTGCCAAACCAGGCTCGATGAGACTGAAATTCAAAAATAGCCAGATTTACAAGTGGTGATTGAAAAACAGCCACAATTTCAAAAGTAATCGAAATTTAGCCACTTTTCATGTAAAGATATATCTGAACGAAAATACTGTTCAAAATTCGGAAAATACTCCAACATAATATACTGGAATTCCGATATAATATACTGGAGTTCCTGTATAATATACTGGACTTTCAGCATAATATACTGGTCCAGCATAATATGCTGGAAGTTCATACACAAATGCTCCAATCTCCAGTATATTATGCTGGAACTTTCCGCGTGTTGGAATTCCAGCGTAATTTGCTGGAAGTTCATACATAGGTACACCAATTACCAGTATATTATACTAGAACTTTCTGTGTTGCAGTAAAATAGTGGTTATTTTTCAATGACTTTGCAAACACTAGCTATTTTTCAATTACCAGCCTGAATACTGACTAGCCCGTGCTATTTTTATTGATTTATTCTCTCGTGGGCCTAACTAATGGGCCTCAACTTAAAATGCTTCTGTTGTCCCAAAAAAAAAAGAAAAAGAAAATACCAACTATGTCCATTTATAAGTAGCGTATTATAAAAATTCGCCAATTTATAAAATATTACTAATAGTATTAGCCAATTAATTATTTGTAGCCAAAATAAGTCAAAGTTTTGCTTTCTTTTGAGTAGGTGTTATTAGAATAGATTGAGTACATCTTAAGGAGCTTGAATCTCAGTTTTGAGATGGTTTGAATTGAAAATTCAAATTAGAAGATGAACATGAAAAAATAATATGTGTATCACAATGTGTATCAGATATGTATCATATTTGTATCAAATGTCTATCACATGTATATCCATATATACTTGCGTGTGAGATACATGTGTGATATATGTTTGATACATGTGTCGCAGAAACTTTTTGAACTCGATTTAACTACGAATTTTGATACCAATTGAGTCCAAATCACCTCCAATCTTCCCCAAATTTTGTATATTGGCTCATCTATATGTTTTCAATGAATTTCAACCATATCCATTGAAAAAAGTCCTTTTTTGCTTAGATTTTGGAATTTTGTATATTTTTTTTTTGTATTTCATCACCTTATTTACTACTTCATTCATGGAATTTCCTTTTCGTTTTACATCTAATGTTGCTAATGACGCTTAAAAATATGGAAGGAGATCTTTACGTGTGATTCATGGAGAGAAAAAACCTTATTTCTTTGGGTTGTTAATTTTTATATATGCTTGGCTATTTTTGGAAAGTATATATAATTAATGGTTAGAGTTCCGTAAGTTATTTTTTTTGGCACATTTATGTAACATTCCCAAAAAAAAAAAAAAAATTAAAAAGGCTTCTTGTTCCTGTTCTTCCTTCTCTGGAAAAAATGGACCCAAGTGCAACGACGTCAAGTCCCCGGCAGCCGTTCACGGCGGGCACGGCAACCGCGAAGAAGAAAAAGAAGAAAACAACAGCAGAAGCTCTGAGCCATGACGTCTTGTGCATCATCTTCTCCTTTCTCGACTTATTCCAGCTCATTCGCTGCTCCGCCGTTTCCACTTCTTGGTACCACCTCAAATTTCCACACCTTTGACCTACTAACAGCCAATTGAATATAATTTCTTCAGCTATGTAACATTGCTTCAGCCAATTACTGACTGTCTTCTTTGTATTGCCCTTGCTTTGTCATGTAAAGGAGAAAAGCCATAAATAAATTAAAATTAAATCAAACAGAATACGTCAAGCAACGGCATAATGATCCTAATGGCCTCCAGGATGCGTCTTTCTCTCAGAGATCATTGAGTGAACAAGCGGAACAGCTAGCTATGGAACGACACGCATTGGCTTTACAAAGAGCTCCAGCTAGTGTTATTCAATGGAAAGGTCATTCAGTTGGGTAAGCATTACAATATCCATTATTCATAATTGTAAGTTGGAACTATGATCAAACTATTTAAATATTCCATGGATTTAGTGCTTCTTTAGGAAAACATAGTTCTCTCTCTCATACACACACTGGCACTGAGACATTACATAGAAACAGAAGAAGACACTTATTAAGTTCGAAAAATAGCTTCTTAATTAAACAAAACGAAAAAGAGCTCAAAAAATATAAGCAGCTTCTGCAGCTTTACATATAGGGCTTATAATAATCCTTAACATGAAAATCTTGCATTAAAAATGTACACTTTCTAGGGTCGTTGCTTTTGTTATTGTAGAATCGTCAGTTTATCATTTACATGATTCAGTATCATATGGCATAAGCGACTTAGAATTCAATTTCTATCACTGAAAATCTCATCACACTCATTAAATCCTCTCCGTTTTGATCGAGTCCACTATCCTGACTCCCATTGCCATATTACATTGACTTCCTAGATATAAGCAGAATCCCCAAATGGAAGAAAAGGTCCCCTTATAGTCACCCTTATAGAGTTTTAGTAATATAAGCAGTTCAACCCTCCTAGTGCACTAGCCTCTCCTCTTCCAGAATTAATATGATATTCATATTCAAATCCCTGGATATACAAAATAAAATTAGCTCCTAATGTACAAGATAAAAGTATTGAAGGATATGGAAAGATGAGGAAAAGCTAAGAACAGTCTGTTGAGCTAGTTCTCTCTCTCTCTCTCTCTCTCTTTCTCTCTCCCTCTCTCTCTCTGACAAATCATTTTCTTTCACATTTCCCAGTAATACCAAATGAACTTCAATTTCCTCCTTATGTTAACGAAGATTTTTCACCATAATAATACCTTTTTCTAATTATGCATTAAGCCTACATATTGTGAAATTTGATATTTTCTCTAACTTCAATTCCTATTAGGGTTAATCAGTGCAGAATGAAGATGGGAAAAGTCCTTACCGGCGTGGGTGACAAGGTAGGGTCGCTTTTTTCTGTTAAGAATTATAGGAGTTAATAAAAATTTCATACTGGCTTCTTTCCTTTGGCTGGAAAGCGCAAAGTCATACTACTACATTGTCTACTAGGAAAATCATGTATACTATCCATTTCCTCCCAGTAAGCTCTTGGAGATAGCTTGTGAACCTTGCTTAGTGATCAGAAGTTGTTGATGTGGAAGCATGGTGAAGATGTCATGCTTCTGGTCAGATTGATTAAAGTGCTTAATCATGGAAAGTTCTGCACTCATAGTTATTACATGAGATTTATTGTAATAATACATGTGAATCATTATGATTTCATTGGAACTGCCTCTCTTCGTTTCATCAAATCCTTAATCCTCCTCCTTTTGTGGACCTTATGCTGCACTTAAATGTCCTCCATGATTTCTCTTTTTCTTTCTAAGATACTTAAATTTTAAAATTGTAATTAATTTAAAATTCTGGTAAAATAAACCTGTATCATACAAAATGCTTGTTTTATCTGCACTTGATAGATTCCCATATTGGTTATGTTTGGGTGGCAGTGTCCCGTAGCTTGTCTTTGCTCTTCTGTTGTCTATTAATCGTTGTGGCAAGAAGGCTTTACTATAAAGCCAGTGTGCAATGCATAGGCTGAGCAGCCGTGGAGCTCCATGGGTGCTGGGTGGAGAGACATTATTAGGCCTAAGATGCGAAGATGATTGTTGGTTGTTGTGGAATATGTTTGGATGAAGTGTAGCAGTAGAACATCCCTGATCATGTTTTCTTGTTTAATTTCTCAGAAATGAGTAGGCAGTTCTCTCTCTTTAGTTGTTATCAATTGGATATTTTTGACAAGTGTCATTGTTTCTCTTAAGTACTGCCAATATAATTGCTATCGTGTATCATGTTATTCATTACTTGTATTATTCTCCCAGAAAAATATGGTATTCATGACTTGTCTTTTGCCATTGGCCACACGTCTCTGCATGCCTTGTTCACATCAAAATAGGACATGGTTTTAAGTTTACATTCTACATTCCTCATAATCCAGGTCATGCGTCTCTGGTCGGCAGAAAGCTGCAAATGTTTGGATGAATATTTCCTTGTCGATAAAGCCCCTTTAATTGATTTTGATTTTGACGAGGGCAAGGTGAGTTCAAGGTATTATAATTTTTATTGTATATTGGATGGTAAGATTAGTTATATTATAAAACTAAATTTATATATCTTATTTAATTTTTCGTAATTGTGCACTTCTTCACCTCAGTGAATCGTGCGTTTCACTTCAAGCCCTATGGATCTTGTTACTTTTTCTTTTGCGCTTTTCGCTTTTAAACACAGTTACAATAAGAGGAGAAAGAGTGCAAAGGAGTCAAACAAGATTTCCTCATTAGACAGCAGCGTGCGATATAATAGTAAGAAGTGCGAGTTAATCCTTTGAGGTCAATTAACACTATCACAGAATCATTTTACACTGCAATACCGAGGATGTGAGGAAATATTTTTTACAAGCTAAACTTGTGTGCATTTGTCTTGGAATCCTCCAGCATTGGTCTCAATCAAAATACTCTGTGCAACCACAGGCACTGCACATTTTCATGAAGCTTTACCTTAATTGGCCCCAAAGCCATAAGTTTCGTAAGAAAGAGCTCATTTATTTTCTAGGAGTGATACAGGTTTGTCCTGGTTGTAGTTTCTGTTGCAAAAGACAAGGACATAAACAAGTGCACATTAGGCTCATTTCTACATTTGCTCATTTGACACCAATTGCAAGATGGAGTATATCTTTTTTGGCCTCATTAATCAAGTCTGACATAGACATTTTGTATTTGATATTGGAAATGTTTTTCTACAGGTTGTTGGTTTAGTTGGCACCCGTATATGCATCTGGAATCGGACGGAGACAAGAAATGTATTTTCCTCACGTGAGAACTTATTTACAAAGGGCCTCTGTATGCGGTGTGTAACCTCTTTTATTTTTCATCTTTCTTTCCCTTCAAAGTTCCATCAGCAATGTGGGAAGAGGCGATTCCAGTGTCATTATAATGTCATTTAATGATTTACTTATATCATCTTTTTGGATAAGTTAATTAACTTACAGTATTTTAATTGTTCTAGTTTGGCTAAGATTTCTATGTCGTCCACATGGAGAAGAATCAAATATTTGTTAACTGAAGAAAGCAGTTTGAAATTTTATTGGGACTTCATTTTGATGAAATGGTGCTAAAGTGAGACTCCCTCAGACCCCTTTGATATTGAGATAAAGGCTTGTGAGAGGACCAGTATGCAAGTTTAAAGTTTTGAATTACTTGAATCTCTCTGTTTCCGTTAACTCCATGTTTGCAAATCTCTGCTGCTTATGTTGTCCTTAGAGCTAATGGAATGTTTTTCTTGTCGTTTGCTGATAGTAGTTTCATTCCTCCTTTCCAGTTATGTAGATCCGGAAGCTGTGATTGGATGTGAGGATGGAAAGGTTCGTGTATTTGACCTATACAGCAGAAAGTGTTCCCAAATAATAAAGTATGATTCTGTTTCATACCTACTTTAAATGCTTTGTGCACTATATAAAAAGGTTAAAACGATTTTCCCCTGGATCATTCATTGCCCCTCTTTGCACACGTGCACATAGACCATTCTGTTTTGGGACGCTAATCTATGTTATAATCGCTTTATAGTGAACATGAAATTTATGCTTCTGTCTGGTACTTTTATATCCTAAGGAAATCCCTTTGGCAGGATTGCCCCTCTTTTTCCGCTCTCAGAACCTATTAAATAAATAATCAGGAAGGAGAATGAGATAGGAAGCTGTCAAGCTGATGTACCTTCTCTGTAATGTGTAGTGTCTTTTATCAACAAAATCGGAAACTAGCATAAGAAATCAATTCAGCTCAAGGATCATATCAATATCAGCTAATTATAGTTAAACCAGCTTCAAGGAGCCTGGATTAAACTTCTTGTATATGGGCGCTTTTGTTTGGCCCAAATTTATGAAAATTTATTTACTTAATTAAAAAAAGGAGTCTGGATTAAAGGAGGAGAAAGAAGGGGGGGGGGGATGGGATGAAGAATGGCAATATTTTGCAGAATGGAGGGAAGACATATTCTAAATGCAACTCCTTGTAACCTCTAAATAGACCTGCTGCACTAAGGGTATGATGCCAACAAATGGTGATTTCTTCCTCTCTCCCTAACAGAAATTCAGAATTGATGCCTTTTCTTCACCTTCCTTTAATCCGAAAATTACATTCAAGACGAATATGTAATTAGTTTAGTTGAATTTCTTGCAGGATGCATGAGGGGCCTGTTACTTGCTTAGCTTTTACTGATGACCAATTGCTTGTTAGTGGTTCCTCTCTTGGCACCCTTTCACTATCGGATCTTTCTTCTGATCAGCGAGTTGTTCTGCTTGGATCAACCTTTTCTGCAGGTTTGTGAAATACATTTTGTCAGATCCACAATACACTGATAACTTATAGAACGATGCCTCTACACCCCTTGCCATTGATTTCTCTTGCCTTAATACCCATGAACGCATGTGCAGTTTGTTCTCTTTTTCAGTTTTCCTTTTTTTAAGTCTTTTCCCTTTTTCTTTTTTGAGATGAGTAATGTAAAAGCTTTAATTTCGAGGAGAAAATGTTAACCACCGTATTTACCAAGTATATTGCTTTATTTTTGACTTATATACAAAAATTGTTCCGGTTTAGGCTTTTCAAACTGGCTTCTAATCAGCACACTTGCGAGGGCTTCCTAGTGTCAATCTTTGATTGCAAGTGAGCAAATGCTTTACACACTTTTTACAGATTATCTTGTTCTTTCTTTTAGAATCTTGATTCTCTTTCTGATCTGAATTCTTATTTGTTTTCTTTCTCTGCTTTGTTATCTCTTGCCAACTTTATGTTCTGACTCTAGCTCAATTAGATTATGTTTGGTCTTATTTTCGGAATATTGCTTTTCTCTATGTAATCTGATTTCTTATTTGTTTTCTTTCTTCATTTCTGAATCTCTACTGACAGGGATCAAGACTTTGTGTTTCAACCCTAGCTCCTATATGGTGTTTGCCGGATCAACTGCTGGAAATGTCTCTTGTTGGGACCTCAGGTTTGCTGAAATGACTAAAACTTGAATCAACATTCTTACATGTGTTTTTTTAACGCACCCCAGCCTTTCTGATCTTGTTCCATGCTTTCTGTGCTAGAGTCAGTTTTCGATCCTTAGACAGTAGCTTCGTCGATCCTTTTATATGCTGCTGCAGTTGTTAAGGGTTAATTAGGGATGTCTCGTATTCGTAAAACTTTCGAGTCTGCTTATGTTTGACGAGCATGACAAAAGTTGCTCAATCTGTTCGAATAAGTCTCCCCAGATTGCATCCTTCAGTTTCTAAATATTTACTCTAGTTTCTGTGGGATTTGAGTTGTTGTAAATGCCATTTTAGCGCCAGTACAAAATCTCTGAGCCGTGGAAGCAGCCACTGCATTAGGGTAGGCTGTCAACATCACACTCCTTGGGGTGCGGCCCTTCCCCAAACCCTGTATAATACGGGCCGCTTTGTGTACTGGGTTTCCCTTTTACAAGATCTCCGAGGTTTCAAATATAGCATTGTCATGGATATTGGGGGTAATTGCTAAATAGCTAAACAAGGAAATGGAAACAAGTAAAAATAAGCGGAGAGGGGTCTATCAGGTGAAGGATGCATATAAGATTTTGAATCAAAATGATCTTCAGATAGATGCTTGGCCATGGAAGTAGGGGTGTTCATGGTTCGGTTTGGATCGGTTTTCCCGTAAAAAGAAACCAAACCACGTAAGTCGGTTTTTCAAATATTAGAACCAAACCAAACCAATTAAGTCGGTTTTTTCTTGATTCGGTTTATGTCTGTTTTTCGGTTTTTTCGGTTATTTGTCGGTTTTTTCTTAAATATAAGACATACACTACCAAACACATATTTCGGTAACCACATTTTCAACGTAACACTATCAAATCAATTGCCCTTTGAGAAATCTATTATTTACCAAGATATATTGATGATAATTGAATCAAATAGTGATGAATAATTTAAGGACTCAATTAAAAATATATTATTTTTAACATGAAATAGATTCTTACACTTAACAAAAGAAAACTACCAATCAAATTAGAATGTAAAGGTAAAGAGCTGTACTAAAAGTGCAAACGATTAACATTTACTATAAAATTTTTGAAACTAAAAATATACATATATATAGGTGTAATAATAAATTTAAAATAGCTACTCCTATATTTGGTTTGGTTCGTTTTTTTTTTTATTAAAACCAAAACCAAACCAAGTTTGATCGGTTTTTAAATTTCAAAATCAAAACTAAACCAAACCAAAAAGTATCGGTTTTTAAATTTTAAAACCAAAACTAAACCAAACCAAAAAGTATCGGTTTTTTGATCGGTTTGGTTTGGTTCGGGTTTTCGGATTTTTATGAACACCCCTACATTGAAGCATATATGGAAAAGAGAGATTCCATATAAGGTAGCATGTTTCTCTTGGCTACTAGCAAAGGAGGCTGTATTAACCCAGGATAATCTCATAAAAAGAGGAATTTCTCTGTGTTCAAGATGTTTCCTATGTGGGGAAAACGCGGAGACTGCTAGCCATTTATTTCTACATTGCAAGATAACAAACCAACTATGGAAAATCTTTATTAGTCTTAGGAGTATTTCATGGACAATGCCATGCAGGATTAATGAAGTTCTTTGTAGTTGGGAAGAAGCTGGTGCTGAAGCAATTAACAGAGATAGATGGAGGACTGTCGGCTTGTATCTGGTGGACAGTTTGGAGGGAAAGGAATGCTAGATGTTTTGAAGATAGAAGCAACCCAGTACAGAAGATCAAACTCAATTGTATTCTTCTTTTTTGTTTTTGGTGTAAACAAATTTACACAGAAGATACATTGACAATCGTACACATACTAGGATCTTGCTAGGTTGCACACCAACACATCTACTTACCACCTACTTGTAAATCTGGTTTTCAGTACAACCTATGTACTGATGTTATTAATATATATAAAAGTTAATAAGTGGAGAGACTAGAATGAAAGAAAGGGAAAAAAGAAAGAAAAAATAACTTACTATTTCTCTTTGACTGACTGCTGTCTAAGATGGAATGGAATAAAATTAATACTGGGCATGTATAACATGTGGTTCTGAGGCCAATTTTAAAATGATAATGCTCTCTTGAAAAATTATTGTTGAAAATGGAGGACCGAGGACCAAATTGTTGAAAGGTTCCATCAATCATAATGCATACATTTCAAAAGACACAACTTGAGCAATCAGCATGATGAAAGATAAAGCAAATGGGCTTGATTACCTAATGATGTAAGACCACTTGCTGAAGGATTCTTTACAAAAGAAGCCAAGGTTGCATGTTTCTTATAATTTTGTTCTGAATGCAAAAAGTAGTATGTAGGATAGGTCTAGTAGGGCCAGTAATGTTCTCTTTGAAATGAAAAGTATCTTTTAGAATGGGAGGGTGCCGGGACACAGAATTGTTTCAAGGGTACTAATATTGACTCATAAATTGGCTTCACCGAAAGTACAGAGAGGGAAGTGCAGTTTTGATTAGGCACTAAAGTCAAGGCTGAAGTAGAGAGAACTTTGGACCTTCTGAAGATAACTCAAAAAATGTGAACCAAATATCAGTGTCAAAATTTGATTCAGTGGGTGGAGTAGATTCATTCTTGACTGAGATTGCAGTGATGCACCAAAACATATTTCATTGTAAGAGATGGTTGTTTCCTAGTTGAAATTTCTTTCTTTCTTTCTTTCTTGATGCATAAACTTGAAAAGAAAAGCTTGTGAAGGGCTAATATGATATGTCTTCTGTCTTTCTCGTCTTCAAATGTGAACGTGGATTCTTTTCATCATAGATTTAGATGATGATTGGATTTGCTTAGCAACAGCTTGCTGCTATCTGCTCTGATTCGAGAAATTTGTTTTCCTGTGTAGTTTACATGATATTTCTAGTTTTTGATAATTTCAATCCTGAAAATGCTTGATACAGGAAGATAAACAGAACTCTATGGGAAACACGAGTGTCTCCTAATGTTGTTTATTCTATGCATCACCTTAGAAACGACACTTCAACATTGGTGGTTGGTGGAATCGACGGTGTGTTAAGAATTGTCGACCAGGTAACTGGTGAAGTAATTTCGAGATGCATAATGGATGATAGTAGCACTGTGTTGCATTGTTCAACAGAGAGATTTGGAACTGTCCAAATTGAGAGCAGGAAACTGAAAAGGCTCTCTGAAGATGATCGAATTGATCTTATGCCAAGAGCTTCCCGGCCACAAATCACATGTTTAGCTGTTGGGATGGAGAAAGTTGTTACTACACATAATGATAAGTATATCAGAGTTTGGAAATTCAGGAAATGAAAAGGATTACACTACCTGAGATTCCGGGTATTTGTTGTAGTTCTGTAGCACTTCTTTGTAATCTGTTCGTGTGCGCGCGAGCGCGGGCGTGCCTGTTCGTCCAGTGTAAAATTAATTGAGAATTCTTCCAGTGTAAAGAATCACCGGATGTCTACGTTACATAGACTTTTCCTTTTACCTAGAACTAGAATCGTATTTTTAGTTGTTTGAGTTTTAGTTTCAACTATTTGAATAATTTGGTAGTAAGTCATGACATTGATAGTTTTGAAATATCACTAAAATTAGACAACTTCCTTTATTTTATTTTTTTGGTTTCAAATTGGTCTATTTGTTCAGATCTATTTTTTATTCTTCCACTATGGAAAAACAATGTTCACGCGATACAGTATACATTTTTAAAAGAACAATTTTTCAACCATGTTTACTCCACAAAAAGTTGCAAAACCTTTAAACTAACACCATATATTCCTTGAACAAAAAATTAATTGATGGAATGTTGAAAAAGTGACTAACTTAATAAAAAGGCAATGATGTGCGCGAACAGCCCTTTTCGACGCTACTGTTTATATTACATGTGCTACAAAATTAAACGAAGAATATATGGTTGTATTTTTACAAAACTTGCTTAAAGAGGGACAAAATATAAATCCTATGTGTGCAAACCTCCCTCCCACCTTCCACTAAGGAGCCCAGCCCAAATTTATGATTCCCTAACAAGAGCACGGTTTCATTTCTGGAAACCCTAACAATCCGTTGAATGGTGTGCATACGAAAGGCGACGATAGATGATTTGCTTGCAATGCAAGCATGCAATCTGCTATGCTTACCGGAGAACTACCAGATGAAGTACTATTTTTACCACATACTTTCGTGGCCGCAGCTTCTGTACGTTGCTGAAGATTACAATGGTAAGATAGTGGGATATGTATTAGCTAAAATGGAAGAGGAACCCACAGAGTGCCACGGACACATCACCTCCTTAGCTGTACTCAGAACTCACCGTAAACTTGGTATAGCTACTAAGCTCATGACCGCTGCTCAGAATGCCATGGAACAGGTAATTTTTTGTAATTATTACAAAAATTGATGACAAGTGCTTTAGTTCTGGAGATATATATTACATTAATATTGTTTCTACTAGTGATTAAATTTGGAAAATAGATTCATTTTCTAAAATAATAAATAAGTGATTTGTATCTGGTACTCCTATTAGATTAGTGAGAGAACGTTTTACTAAGTAAATTAGTTTTGGAAATTAGACAGTTAGTTATGTGAAGATGGATATATGGCCCAGTTGTTAATTTGTAAGTTGGAATTGGCTGATTACGTCTGATGGTGAACGAAGATTTTGCTTATGGGTGACATGTTTGGACCTTTTTTTTATTTTTTCTGTGTGTGCTTTGATTGGGTTGTGCACAGTGGCGGAGGCAGGATCTCCGCTAAGGGGGTTCAAAAAGAAAAAAGTTAAAAAGGATTGTAAGTAGTGGGAATTGAACCTATGAGCTTACAAAGGTTTTGAACCCGCTTGACCGCTAAGGCTAAGCTACACTCTTGGGTTGTGTCATGGGGATCCAAAACTTATTATATAGAGGTAAAAACAGATTTTGCCTTATATATACAGTGTAATTTTTCGGCGAAGGGGGTTCGGGTGAACCCCTTCCGCCCACCTAAATCCGCCCCTGGTTGTGCACGAGTTGGGTCAAGGCTGAGTTATAGATATTCAAACTCAACGCTTTATGTGTTGTTCAACTATGGATTAAATAAAAGTTTTAAGCTCAAGAGCATGCTTGACAAGTTTACTCTTGAGCTTGGTTTGTCGCGTTTTTGAAGTACATTAGGCAGAAATGCAGTTTGAAATAGCATAATCAACCAAAGAAAATATGATTACTGTGAGATAAATGAGTCTATTAAACCAACAAGAAATTTCCAACAATGCTTCCTATGGTCTTTGATGCATTACTGCATTTCCTATGGTCTTTAAAAAAAGAATCAAAAAATTGTAGACTAACAGTAATGCATTGTTGGCGAGAAATCCACATGAATACAAAAGCTTCAATTTAGTGAAATATGTGGAAAGAATATTTTAACGAGGCACATAATCACTGAAATTATGTGGATTATTCCAGACATTTTTGTTCCCTTCATCTTCAATCAATGAGCTTTAGGTGTTTAATGCTGGCGCTCTACCAGTAGTGGGGATAGTATTGTTTTATAAAATCATAATTTTTGGGTGTGTTCTGGTAAAGTATAGCTGTAAAAAGTTTCAATATGACATCTTTTATTGCACCACTTGCTCGATAGAGTGGTTTCCGTATCCCTTAAAGATTGATGCTATTGTATGGTGTTGTGCTGCGCTTCTCATTCACTTACCCATTGATCAATGTGTTCTGGTAAAGTATAGCTGTAAAAAGTTTCAATATGACATCTTTTATTGCACCACTTGCTCGATAGAGTGGTTTCCGTATCCCTTAAAGATTGATGCTATTGTATGGTGTTGTGCTGCACTTCTCATTCACTTACCCATTGATCAATCCCCAGTTGAAATGGAATGCATCATGCGACAGCTAAATCTCTTCTTCTTTGTTTCTTGTCAATTGAGAACATCGTTAAGAAGAAGATATAGATATAACTAAGCTAACTGACTTAAGAGGCCAGCAACAAGGTGCCCCGAATTTGTTTGGAAAGGCAGACATCTTTGCTCTGCTCAGTTAAAAGTGATTCTCTTCACACTTTCAGGTTCACATAGCTCCCACATCAGGGGAATGTGTCATGGTGATCTATGTGAATGTTGCGAGAACTAATGCTGTGATTGTCATTGGTTAACCTATTACCATCTTCTTCTTTTTTGATAAGGTAAGATTAAGGTTACCTAATACCATATCAAAGTCGGTACGGCTTATTCATCCAAAAAAAAAAAAAATTGGCTGGGCTTCTTGCAGAAACTGTCAACCTGGATTGGTATATGGGATTAAGATGATTCATGGGTGAAGGTATGGAGGAAGTCTCACCCTTTTTCAATTCTTTCGTAGATGGTCTGGTTGTATAGATCATGGCATCTTGGTGTCCCTCTGAGCGCTGAACCTAGCCTGGACACAGAACCTGAAGAGAATAGTAAGTCAGATGTAATTTACATCAGAGACTTATGATGATGTTATGCTTTGAGAACTTAGATGTACTGGACCCAGGAAATGAGGGGCAGAGATAGCAATTTGAGGTGAATTTCTCTCTTATGTTTTATAATAAATCCCTGCCAACTATAACTTCCTGAATTCCCGTTCCCACCGATGCCATGAAGGAGTAGGACGTAAAATTGGTAAAAATGGATACTCATCCTGGGTTCATGGTAAAGGGAATCAGCCAATTTATTATTTCTTCACAGGACACCTCTGATGTTAAACTGATGTATTTTCCGCCCAAAAAATAAAAATAGAGAACCTAAAAGAGAGTGAAGATGAGCTAATTCCAAGTAGGGACCAGTACTGCAAAACTAGACCCAAGGGATAGAAATGACATTGGAAGCACCTACATGTCACGGCTAGAATGAAGAGTTATATCTTCCTAAATACAGTTTGAGAAGGTGGTTGAATATCAATCTGTTAAGACATGGGGACTGAAAATCACGTTAATTAAAGAAACTGGTAGTGTATGATCAATTTGCCCTACCCTTTGCAACTGTTGTTACATTGTGCCATTAGATAGCTCCTCTGCACTAAGGAGCCTGGACCCACCCCTGTTGGGAAGCACAAGTTTTTGGTAGCATGTGACCATAGTATCAATGTGATTAGGTACATAGTATTGGATTTCTAACTTGTTGAGTTATAGTTTTTGGAACCTACTCTGTCCGTGTTCATTCTGTCACTTTTATTACTTGTTGATTCTATAATGAGCTGAAAGTTAAAAATGAAACAGAATAATCTTATTTAGCATGCAAATCTTTTTGCCCTCATACAACCATGTTCCTCAGTTGGGATGACACTAACAATTAGGTCTGGTTTTGCTCTTGGTAAAGGTGTTTGGAGCAGAGTATGTATCTCTGCATGTGAGGAAGAGTAACCGGGCTGCATTTAAGCTGTATACAGAGACATTGGGATACAAGATTCATGATATGGAAGCCAAGTACTATGCAGATGGGGAAGATGCTTATGATATGAGGAAGGAATTGAAGGGGAAGAAGCACCACCAGCATCATCACCATCATCATGGTGGTGGCTGTTGCTCTGGTGAGGCCAAGGTCGGATCAAAGGAGGGAGCAGCAGAAGCAAAAGCAGCGTGATTGTGAATGTGAAGTTCGGGATTAACAAATTGTCCCGTGTCAATTTGCTTACAAGAAATACAAGTTACTATTGTATGTTTCCGATGTGAAACAACTACACCTTGGAAGGTTGGAAGGTCGTACAATTGAAGATTTTGGTTTCTACGATATAGTTTTCACCCTTCATATTTATTTTCTGGGGAAATATTGAAATTCCAAAAGTTTCAATCTTTGATGACATACGTTGCTACTGTTTTACCTTATTTTTAGTAACTAGATTAAATAGTAAGTTGGAATTTCCATTTGTTGCATTATTAATGATCCTGATCAACTGAATAGTAAAATATACTGTAGCCATCTATATTTTCTGATGAGGAACTACTTGTAAGATGATACTCCGTGCTATAATCCACTATGGAAGCTTCTCTTAAAGTATGCACTTCATCTAATTAAGAAATTTCTTTTGGACATGAAAGTCCATTCAAGGCAAAGTAGACAGAGTATTAACCATTTTTCTTTGATGTTGAAAAGACACATTAATTCTGAAGCTCATTTGTCAATGCATGTAAAAATTTACTTTGGAGAAATTGATTTGCCAATAAATTTAGTTGCTATTCTCATAATGACTTTTACTCTGATATTACGTAAACAAGATTAGGGAATATTCCCTGCCAAGGATCTCCACCATTTCCTTGTTTGTCCCCTTTTTGATGAAATTCCACTTTTTCATTTGCGACTTCTATGTTAGGTACCAAAATTGGACATGAAGTTCGCCTTCTGATGAGTGAAGATCATATACTTGAGATTTTATTAAAAGGTGAATTTTTTGTACACAATTGAAAATTTGAGAAACTAATACTCCATTTCTTTCTTAAGAAAGAAGGGGTATTCAATTTCTTAAGAGATGGAATGCGCTGGAGACTTCCACAAGGACACAACTAAATGAAGAACAAAGATTTCTAAATTTCTTAAATAGAGAGTTCCAAAGAAGTGGAAAACTAATGTAGATTAGTAGTATAATTTTCAGTTTTGCACGTCTACCTTTTGTCTATGTCAAGCTACCATGCTATTTACTTTATGATGTCCTTTTTGCCGGCAAATTTGGGTAAGGTGATAACGTATATTTATTTCAAGTTGTCGCTGTCACTTATTGGAATATAAGATAATCAATAATTGAAGGCTAAAATCCAAAAGTCTCAAAGGTTTTTACATCTCAAATGGCCAAAAAGACTTCAATGATTTTATTTTAGTCTCAAATAAGATGAACTTACATCTCAAAGGTTTCGTTCGTAGAGACTTATGGTGGTCAAAGTGGACCAGTTACCTTATCCATACGCCCTCTTAATAATGTTTTCTTTTAGATTATCATATTAAAACGATTCAAAACCGTAACGTAGTTCGTTTGGATTGACTTATTTTAAGTATTTTTAAGCCAACATAGCTTTTAAGCCATTTTGTAGTGCTTGGATAAAGTGAAAAAAGTGCTTTTAAGCATTTATTTTTAAGCTAAAATGATAAAAACAAGCCAAAAGCTAGAAATCCTAACATATGGCTTTAAAGCTATTTTGGCTTAAAAGCTACTTAAAATAAGCCCATCCAAACGGGCTCATAGTCCGCAGTGCACTAATTTACAAAGGCTTCTTCTCATTCTTCGAGTTTCAATCTGAAATTTAACCAGAACCAAATCTAATCTTCACCAAGCACTCTCAAAATTGAGGTATAAACTCCAAATAATATTCTCAATTGTTTGTAACAACACCCAATCCAAACAAAAAATGATTTTTGAAAACTCAAATTCGAATTCAAAGCTTTATGATAGATTAGTCTTCGAATCTTCAATTTCTATGACCTGGAGGTTACTTCAATAGGTTGATTGGCAGAAGAGAATTTTTAGGTTTACATTATTGAGAGAGAAAAATAGTGAGAGAGAAAGATGAAGAAAGAAAGAAAAATTGATGAGAGATGCGGCAGTGAGGAAAGAGGAGAGGAGAGAAAGAAAAAAAATGTAACTAAATCTCCTAATTCAAGGCACTAATAATGGATTGTATATAATTTGTAAATAATCCTTATTTAGAGTGGGTAATACATAAAACTAGAACGATTTTGGTAAATAAATTTCAAATATTATATAGAAAGGAAAAAATCCCGTCTAAGATGTGTTATATCACCAAATTGTTTCTGTTTGCTTTACATTTTTCTTTGTAGGAACTGTTAGTAACAACTCAAATAATAACTTGTCCTAGATATTACTAGTAAGAAAAGAGGAGAGACTCTAAATTGTTAACCAAACTGAACATACAAATAATAAAACCCCTGAATTCGTTCACTTGTTAACCAAACTGAACACACAAATAAAAACAAAACCGTAGCATGATTGCCTGTCGCCAAACAGAAAGCATGCGACTGAAGTTTCTTCCCCATCTTGGCAAGTCTAGTTTGGGATGTATATTTATCCTATCTTATCTCCTTTCTAATACGAAAAAATGGCCTCCGGGCCGTTTAAACTTGTACCTGTTTATCAACCCGGTAAATAAACTTAAGAGTTTCCTATTACACTTATACTTGACAGAATGAATACTAATAAACACCTCCACCTGAGCGTGTATCTCAATTGCTATGACATGATTGACGCATCATTTTCTTAAACAATTATTATTTGACATGTGTAATTTGTAGGTCCCATTCTCTTTTAACCAATACCTTCTAGGATCGTGGAGGAGCTAAGAGAAGGGACGGAGGAAATAGAGGAGTTGTACCAGATATGTGAAAATTTTGATAGATTCAATTCTCAAAATCCCAAAATTCAAATCAACTATCTAGAGAAGAACAATCAATTCATCCCATGAAAACGCCACTCATAAAAAACCACCACTAATAATCATCACTCTTTTACTTTTAACCACTGACATCAATCAAAATCACAATTCCAAAAAAATTGCACAAGATTTTCATCATAAGAGAAAAATCTATAGAGAAAAGGAAGAAGATGAGAAATAAAAGGGGAACTGGGGGAGGTGGAAGGTAATGGAGTCCGAAACTTTTTTGATGCTTTTTTGGACAAAAAGTACGTTTTTAATGCTAAAAAAAATT
Source organism: Nicotiana sylvestris (assembly GCF_000393655.2). Classification (NCBI taxonomy): domain Eukaryota; kingdom Viridiplantae; phylum Streptophyta; class Magnoliopsida; order Solanales; family Solanaceae; genus Nicotiana; species Nicotiana sylvestris. Next base: position 113,944,915 of record NC_091065.1, read on the forward strand.
TACCCTAAAACGTACTATTATACTGCGTTTTACTCTGATTTTTGGCCCCACCAATTAACTGACATAACAATAATTTAAATACATAAAATATAGTATTGTACTGCGTTTTACATAGAAAAATTCTACACCCCAAGCTCGGACTTGCCTTATTTAAAGGCGTTTCAATTTTATAAAAATCCATTCAATAGTTTACTTCAAACTTACGTTCATACTTCTCTCTTCTTCTTATCAATCATTTTTTTACAATGTCTTAAGTGCCAAAAATAAGGGTTTCACTATACTGGGGGGAGGGAGGGTGAGGTTGTGCTGGAGAATAACTCTGTGAGGTATAGGTCACCTCCACAGTGTCATGTTAATTGTCGCTTATAATGGAGTACTATAAATTGGTATCGTTGTTACGTAAAAAAAATGAGTGATAGGAGGCGTTCGGTTAACCTTAAAGTAACTGGTAGATTTTCGCATTCAGTGACTCCGCAGGGGTTTGCTTATTATTCTGAGTTTAACATCGAGGATGATGAAACTCTTAGAGATTTTTTGCGGATTCCGAATGAATACAAGGAATTTATTGTAATAAAATTATTGAAAATGTACGTCAAGGTGGAAGACGTTCCCAATAATGAGGGTGTGCATAGTACAGATAACCCCCAGTCATCGGGTGGTTATTCTGGAGCAGTTTTTGCCGGACAGATTGCTGATGAAAGAGCTTGCCTTGATTTAAACTTGTCACCACCGGCGAATGAGCAGCCACAAAATAATTTTTCGACTTTGTATAATCAACATGTCGACTGGTAAACTTCAATTTTACTACGCTTTAGCGATGTTTATTTTATGTTTTAATTGGATTTGTATTAACACTCATATTATTTATAGGGGGTACCGCCCGGATATGAATTTTACAAGTTATGACCCCACCCCTAGTTGGAATATGTGTAGTTCTGGAGTATTGGACCACAGTGGTCCATCCGGGAGTCATCACCAACAAGAAAATATCCATCATGAAACGTCAAGACAGTATGACTTGTAAGTAAAGTGATATAGCTATATCTAAAGTATTTATCTAGTTGGGTAACTTATCATTTTGTTCTTTATGTGCAGTGAAAACGAGCTTCTTGAAGCTCCTGACCTCACACAATTGCCCATAGACGATGTATTTACTCGTGATTTGGCAGATGTGCAGAGTCAGGAAGATGATAGTGATTATGACAGCAATGCGGATGAGTCTGGGGATGACACACCCTTCCATGATGAGGGTGATGATGGGGAGGAAGCGAATGTTGAACCTGAGCTGACGAGGGAGCATGTTCCTTCACCTCCCGCTAGACCAAGAGTGTACCAGTCCCGCGTGCCATTTTATGAGTGGAATATTCCCTACCTTGATAATTTTCCAAGCATGCCGAACGTGGATGCCCTCAGAAGGGATGATGATAAATTTCGGTCAGCGATATGGGATGAGTCTAGACCAGCTATCTGACAAAGGGCATGTACTTCCCCGATAAAGTTCGCCTAATTAGGGCTGTAAAAATCTACAGTATAAGAGAGTACCGTGAGATGACGGTAAGTGAGTCAACTACGGAGAAATATAAGGCTGTATGCCGTAGAGACTTTATGGGTTGTCACTGGATGTTGCGTGCCACTAAGAAGAAATCAGGTTTATGGAAAGTGGGTAAATTTATTAGCGAGCACAGATGTGAAATGGACACATACAATGAGAATCACTTCAACTTGGATGTGGACTTGATTTCTCTTGTCTTGATTCCATATTTGGAAGTGTCCATTAGGTTCAAGATTAAAGAGTGTATTACAGCCGTCCACCAGGAGTATGGTTGTACTATAACCAAAAGAAAGACATATCTCGGTCGCAAACGTGCCTTTGAACTTATTTGTGGCGACTGGGATAAGTCTTTTTCAAATCTGCCCAGGTACATGGCCACACTGCAACACTTTAACCCCGGGACTGTTGTTGAATGGAGGCGTGAGCGGAGTCCGGACAGACCCAAATATATTTTCAACTATGTGTTCTGGTCATTTAAACCAGCAATTGATGGTTTTGTGCATTGTCGTCCTGTTATTTCCATAGGCGGTACTCATGTCTATGGAAAGTATGATATTAAACTTTTGATTGCAGTTGCAGTAGATGCCAATGGGAAAATATTTCCATTAGCTTTTGTCATATGTGCCAACGAAAGCGAAGAGACGTGGACGCTTTTTTTGAACCACTTGAAGCAGCACGTTGTCAAATAAAGTTCAGGTATTTGTCTAATATCTGATCGACATGGTGGTATTTTAAGTTCTGTACGTCACTTGCCTGAATGGAAGGAACCATATGCATACCACCGTTACTATGTGCGTCACCTGAAGGCCAATTTCCAGAAGAAATATCCTGACAAGGCCTTGCATGACTTAAATGTGGATGGTTGCAACTGAGCACCAGCAGTACAAATTCACGAGGCGCATGGAAGCGATCCGGCAGTTAGAACCACGAGACTATACTTGGTTGATGGGGCATGAGCTTCACATGTGGACATTGCATGCTGATGGCGGCAGACGATGGGGAGCCCTCACTATAAACGTGTCGGAGTCATTCAACGGCTTGTTGAAGTCTGCCCGTGGACTGCCTGTCACCGCCATGGTCCGCATGACATTCAAACAGAGTGCAGAGAGGTTTGTTGAAAGGCATGCAACTGCATCAGCATTGATGGACATGGGTGTTCAATTTATGCCAATACCCATGAGAAGATTTGAAAGGTCCAGGAGGCGAGCACAGTGGCATTCATTTCTTCAGTACGATCATGAACGGGGTGTTTTTGAAGTTAAGACCGCTATCCGCGGACACCGTGGGAATAATCTACAGACGGTGAATGAAAATAGAAGGTTATGTTCATGTGGGAAATGGACCATCTACCACATGTCGTGCGCACATGCGTTGAAGTGCTTTCAACAAGTTGGATATGGGGCAACAAACTATATTGATAGGCAATACAGTGTTGTTGCATACGTAGACACGAATAGTGGGAAGTTGCAGCCATTAGGTGCTGAGCATTATTGGCTGCCGGAAACTTTTAAGATGATAAGTAACAAGGACTATTTGTGCAAGCTGCAAGTGCAAAAGAGAACGCGTATACGAAACCAAATGGATGTTGGTGACACCGTTTATGCGCATAAATGTGGCATATGCTAGCAAACAGGACACGACCGTCGTAAATGTTCTTTGGTGGTGTGCATGGCGGTGGTAATCCGGCTCCTGGTGCAAGTTCGTCGAATGTACCCAACTATCAAAGATACCCCTAGTCTTTTGTTTTGGTATTGTTTTTTGTAATACGTATTTGTACTTGTGTATGTTGTAATATATATCAAATAAAATTATGTTCCATAATCTGGAATGAGTGAAGAAAAAGCTGTTTAATTGTTGGAAAATGTAATATGTAAAGCATGGTTTGATAGTTTCATATAACAACACAAGCACTTAAACTTAACTTCCACTTCAATTAAAATAAAATTTAGTACACATACATGCCATACATGCCAATACAGGCCACTTCAATACATGTCATACATGCCACTTCAATTAAAATAAAATATTACTACATCACAAATATAAACATAACAGGCCAACATAATAAAAAAACATGAAATATGAAAAATACACTAAACACATACATGCCAATATTTAGTCCCGGTTGCCATTTTATTCTCCGTTCCAACCACTTAAATCGTTCTTCCATTTGTTCTTTTTCTTTTTCTACTTCTTTCAGTTTCGTCTTCACATCCGCAAGTTCCCGTTTATATTTTTCTTTATATTCCTTTTGTGCTTTCCATTTTTCTTCTCCCACCTCCTTCAGTTTCGCCCTCATTTCTACAATAATTCTATCGCTTTCTCTTCGTATTTCCCGTTGGCATAAACACATATTATAAAGAAACTACAGTTGTTCTCTGTAGCATTCCTGATAACATGGTTCATCAACCCATTCCTCAAAATCACAAATAGGTTCGCCGGGAACCTTGTATAACTGGTTCATACAGCACCAATAGCGGCGTCCAACTTCACCACCGTCCCAACAATTTTGCATGGAGCAGTTGTTGAAATCAGGAGCCCCCTCTGAAGAACAGAATGGCGATGTATTGGTTGAAGAGAGGAATGACATTCATTTTTAAAGTTGTTGTTGAAGTTGGGAGCCCGCCCATAGAACAGAGGCATACATTTCAGTCTTTAATTTTCAAGCATTGAACTTGGGAGCCCGCCCAGATAACAGAGGCATACATTTCAAGTCTTTAATTTTCAAGTATTAAAATTGGGAGCCCGCCCAGATAACAGAGGCATACATTTCAAAATCAAGTCAGAGGACAATAAAACAGAGGGTTACAATAGGAATCCCCAGCAGGAAACAATAAAATTCCCCGGCACCGGGAAACAGAAGGTTGCAACAAGAGGTCACAGTACAAACTCAAGTACATGTGTCAAAAGAAGTAAAGCACCGAAAGAAATGCAAGCAGACAAGGAAGCAAGGCAACAAAAACAAATTGTACTCTAGCCTAGCTTCTTGTTTTTTTTAAGCACGGTGTAACAAGGAGATCGGTAAGCAGTAGTAATAACATGCAACAACAGTAACATTGCAGTCCAACGGTAGTCCCAGCTACCAAAATTTCTCGAACTACATTGACCTGATTCCTGTTTAGCCCAGGATATGTAGGAAACCTTTGAAGCAAAGGTTCGGTCAAATCTTTTTCAAAAAATGCTTCAACGGAGTACTCGGATGGGCAAAAATCGCTCGCTTTATCTTTGCACGAAAACCCTTCGTGTCTCCGGGCAAAGAGGGGCAGCTGTAAGCACGTGATTTTTGCCCTATATGAGAATTACTCCCAAAAAATTCAAAAATAAAATGATTTTTCTTTGGTGTGCAATTTTGTGATATTTTGTGATATTTTGAATAATTATTTGTATTTGTCTGTGCGTGTTTATTTGCTAAATTAATAAAAAATACAAAAATATGTCGCATTTTGCATGTAGGATTTAATTCTACAATTGTTAGTAATTAAATTTGTTTTACAAAAATTAAAAATTACAAAAATAGGCATCGTTTGCATTTTTAGCATTTAATGTCCAAATATACAATTTTATGCTTAATTATTACTTAATTGTGCGTTAATTGTTATTGGGAGTTAATTTGCGCTTTTATAACTTAATTTAGTTCTTAATAATAATTTAAGTATTTTTATAATTTAGTTTTAGAAAAATAAAAGAAGAAAAGAGAGCAAAAATACAAAGAAAAATCGGATTGGGCCACTTCTTCAATTGTAAGCCAAAGGCCCAAAAAATTATCCAATCTTCCCAAACGACCCGGTCCATTTCAAACCGGGTCGACCCAGTCCATAACCCCAAATACCAACACCCCTATTTCCCTATCTTTCATTTAACAAAACCCTAAAATATTCACTGTTGAAAAAAAACCACCCGCCCCCTCTCTTGCTCTCCTTCTTTAAGCTTTCACAACCATGGCTGCCCTTTCCCCCTTGCCCAACGACCACCCCTCCAGCCCTTCCCCTTCACCCCATCACACTCACACACACACACGTCAACACGCATACACACATACACAGTAAAAAACGCACACACGCAGCAGCCTTTCATGACTGCTGTTTCTTCTTCGTTCTTCATCCAAACGACCAAACGACCCTACTGTCATCGCGATGTTGCTGCTCCGTCCAGCTAGTCGCACACAGTCCATCGCGTCGTCGACCACCTTCGATGTTTCTTCGTCTCTGAGCAGCCATGAACAAGCTCAAGCTCAAGCTTTCATGGCTGCCGACGTCGACCATGTCTTCGTCCAAACGAGCATCGTCGTCTCCATCGCTGCCACCAGTTGAGTAGCATTGCTACTGCTGCTCGCGACCGCTGCCACTGCTTCGCCATGGCCAGCTGCTTCTGCTTCACGTTTCTGCTTCTGTTGTTGCTTCATCTTCTTCGTTTCGTCAAAGTTCGAGGGTCTTTCGTTGAGTCGAGGTCCGGTATGTCGAGTTTTCTGTTCGAGTTTTGGTTGGGGGTCGTCAAAACAGTCCCTACATAGTCCGAGGTCATCGTTGGTTAGTCGTTGTTCGTCGTTTCGATCCGGTTAGTAGATTTTGAGTTTTATTTTTGTCCGTATTTCGTTTTGATATTTCTCGAATCTAAAATCGGTAGATGTTTGATTTTTGTTTTGTTCATGTTCATTGTTTTGTTAATTTTTCAGTTGTTCATGTGAAATTGTTAGTTTAATATTTGTTAGATTCAAATTGAAATTTAATTAATTATTTCTTCAATTTGTTTCATGTATTTTATGTATTTTTCAGAAATTGTTAATATTGTTAGATTCAAGTTTAAGCTCATAATTGGTTCTTGTTCGATCTTGTTATTTGTCTAAAAAGAATTTAGTTGTAGTCGGGGAGTATGTTGGTTTAATCATGTGAATCCGTCATGTTTTGTTGTTTAAAAATAGATTTAATTCATGTTCATCTTTGTTTGAAGTTCGTTTTTAATTCAGTGATTTAATGTGAAGTTATGTTTTGGTTTTTAATTTTTTTGGAATCATGTATCTTTGTTATAATTTTGTTGGATTTAATTTTAAAAGATCAATTGATTATTTGAAGTTTAGTGATTTGAATAAGTTTATTTGTTTTGTTTAAGCTTAATACAAGTTTAATTCGAATTTGAATAAAACTTGCTTGTTATTGTTGTTGAATCTTTTCATTTATGTTCATACTTTGTTTGATTGTTCTTGAATCCGAAATTAGTATAAGTTTGATTTTTCTTGTTTATTGTTCATCATTTATGATTATTTCTTGAGTTTGTCTCATAATCTTGTTTAAGTTTAATATAGGAATTGTTGGTTGTAATGTTGTTAGAGTTGATTTTAAGTTCAAATGATTATTGAATTTAGAAATCTGAATATACTTGTTTGTTGTTGTTGTTGAATCTGAAAGTAGGTTTGTTTGTTGCTAAAAATATTGTTCAATCAAAATTTTAGTTGTTCTTTGTTGTTCGATTTGTGTTCATGTGATATTGTTGTTGAATTGGTTCAGAAATCATGTTCATGTGATTTGTTGTTTGAATTTGTGTAGAAATTAATCATATTGACTATATTTTGGTTGAGTTTGATTAATTGATTGGTTATAGCTAATAAGGGTAATTTGGTAAATTGCAGTACGTTTAGGGGTAAAATGGTAATTGCAATAAGGTCAGAGGGGTAGTTTAGGAATTGAACATTTTTGAATAATTCTTTATGTTAAGCATGGGGGACAAAATGTAATGGGGTGTGGGTGATATAGTTGTTTAATATAAATGGGGACAAGACAAAATGTAGTGGAGGGGAATATGGTAATTGTTTATGGTAGGCATGGGGGACAAAATGTAATGGGTTGGTTTGATATATTAGTTTAATATAGTGGGGGATGAGTGAGAAGATAATGGGTTTGGTAGGAGAAAGTGGTTGATTTTAATTGATTAAAGGGTTGAGGATATAAATAAGAGGTCTGGAATCAGATTTTAGGGGGAGAATACAGAAAGAGGACAGTTAGAGAGAGAGAGAGAAAGAAAAAAAAAGAGCAGAATATTTAAGAGAGAAAGAAAATTCCGAAAAATATTAAAACTTTCAAGAAAAAGAAAAGAAAATAAAAAAAATACAAAATAAAAAAAAGAGCTGGAAATTAGAAGAGAGAGTAGTACACACCTGATAAATATTCTGATATACATGTTTTAGAAATTAAGGGTTAAACATTAATTAGCCTTTCAAATCTGAAAATTCCCTTGGTCTCTGTCCGTTGTTTGTTGTCGGTGTTTCTGGATTTTATTTTGATTTTCAAATCTGTTCATGGGCTGTTGTTGCTGTGCTGTATTGTTATTACTGCTGCTGATTCTCTTCTTCCTTTCTGCTTCCAATATCAGGTACACAACTGACACGCTGGTTATTGTAAACCGAAATATGAAGCATGGATACGAAAATGAAGAGTTGAAATTCTAAATTTAATTTAATTATATTTCTGAATTTTATTTGTATGTATAAATTATTTAGCTTGCAAAAATCAGAATCATGTAGCTATTTAATATATATAGTGGAACATCCGACGATAGCTTAACGGATGAACTATCTATATATTGCCTAAAAATAAATAAATGGTGTAGTAATTCCGTCTAGTCAAAAATTCAAACGAATAGGCCATTTAGGAACTTGGTAGGAATATTGTTTAGTTAAATAATATTGGTTAATTTCAGCATGTAAATGGTCTAGGATTAAAATTAGATTGCTAAGTTTTTTTTTTAAAATTTGACAAACTGAGAACATGCTTAGTATAATGTAACTAAGTAGTAACATGTGAATAAGATGGCCCAGGTCTAGTTTTATGTCATACACGTTGGGCCTGAGCCCGCAGTGGTAACGGACTGTCCTGTTTGCATCATTTTCAGATTTTATGAATCATATTCGAAACCCATCTATAACAACTCAAGCATGTAAATAAATTAAGACATTTTCTCTTTTATTTTGTAGAGACAAATTTAATAAGAGAAAAATGTAGGCATTTTAGGACTGTCCTTTAAAAATAAAATGAGATGAGCCTCGCCCAATAAAATGCACCAATTGCGGGGCCCTCAATAAATGTTTAATTGAATATTTAGAATTCGGGATGGACTGTTTAGTGAATTCCACGGTCTTACCCAGAAATAATAATACGCTAATCGTTTTAGGCACGATTTTAATAATAATACATTCCTAAACACGGGTGTGCATTTCATGCGACCCAAATCCAAATCCCAAAACATCAAATAAAATGTGTTCCGGATTGTGGGTGCATTTCATGTGACGAAGTCCAAAGACGTGTTTTATGTGATGTTCACATTCTTTTAAAAATAATAAAGTGGTAAAAAGTTAAAATTGGCACATCGGTTCATAATTGTATTAAAATCAGATAAATAAGCCGAATATGACAGTTGAGCGACCGTGCTAGAACCACGGAATTCGGGAATGCCTAACACCTTCTCCCGGGTTAACAGAATTCCTTATCCGGATTTCTGGTACGCAGACTATAATATGGAGTCATTCTTTTCCTCGATTCGGGATTAAAATTGGTGACTTGGGACACCCTAAATCTCCCAAGTGGCGACTCTGAAATAAATAAATAAATCCCGTTTCGATTGTCCTTTAATTGGAAAAAACTCCTTGTACCCTCGCGGGGGCGGAAGAAGGAGGTGTGACAGGACAAAACCTACATAAGAAAGTTAAAATTTAATTAATGTCAGCTCATTAAGGAAAAGAAAACAAATTAAAATTTTAAATTAATACAAACATACATGCGCCTATGGTAGATCTGCATCAACCGCCGGGGATGAGGCATAACTCAACCTGCGCCCTCCGTCCACGTCCCGGGTGGGCCGATCCTCAACTGCGGTAGATGGGCATGCAAAGTAAGTACTGGTCTACATCCCCGTCGAATGTACCCGTGATTGACAATGCTCCTGACGGGGTGACCTGCGATGCTGGCAGAGATAGTTGAAGGTTGTACGAAGGCATGCTGCTGGAAGGATCATCTACCCGAGGTATATAACCCGGCTGATCATCTCCAAGCGCCTCAACTCCAAAGTCATCATCATGTCCCTCAACAGGTGGGTCGACATGTGCCTCAACGCCCCCTTGCTGGGGACCACCTCCTCGCCGTCCCCCGCGACCTCGTAGGGCACCACTCCCTCGTGCCCTACCCCTGCCTCGTGGGACACCCCTACCCCGATGGTAGTCCTCTGGCGCCGCATATGAGCCTCGTGGTCCAACCCTTGTGGCATCTCTCGCCTGAAACAGGGTCCGATGAGCCAACTGTGCCACCCACCGGCCATAGTCAATGACTGCAGGGATGTCAGTACGCTGCTGCATCTCCTATCCCAACTGGTAGAGGTGATGATGCCCAATAGCCTGTGAAACATTTAAAATATTAATTAAATAACGCTATATCACAATTATACGATATTAATAAACCAAAAAACATACCAATGCCTCGTGCCTCCCGGCGTATAGTCTGTAGCGCTCGCCAAGTACATGAATAGGGTTCCCGATAATCAGTCGAGTGTGACGGCGGTACCATGACGCATACAGATGAATAGTGGCCTCCTGGGTAAATGTAGGCGCTGGCAGAATACGGTCAGCTCGCTTCTCCCAAATATGGACCTACTTCTCTATCCGTCCTATATATATATATCGTCCAGCTTGGCATGGTCATCCCGCTGATAGTGTGTAGCCACCCATCCAGGCTCCCCCGGTATAGGCTGGGGATGGTGAAACTAGCGAAGCACACGCTCTGTGGCATGATACTCAACCATATCGAAGAAGATCATCGGGACGGAGGTGCTCCAAAGCAGTCGATTGACTGAGCAATAAACGGGCAACTGAGCTAGCAAATCGTCGCTGTATGGAGTCCAGATGAACTACCAAATAATAACATAAAAGTGAGTATGTGCAACACAACTCAATTTAAAACAAGTAAGTGTAGGTACATATTTACCTATGCATTCACCAGCATATCTAGCACATCCCTGACAAGGGGGAGATTATGATGAGCATCAGTCCCTCAGTAGTTCCCACACCGGAGAATCCACCTAGAAGCTAGAGCGAGAAACGGATAAGCCTCACCGGGCGCAAATGGTGGTAGAGGTGGCTGCAACGGCATGATCCGCTGCCAGGCCCAAACCTAAGATAAAAGGTTGATGTAAAATTTATGAGTCATTTCGACCATATAGAATTCAAAGTTATGAACAGAGTATTCGAAAATGTTGTCACCTGTAGGAGGGGCAGAAAACCACATATGTCCACCGCTGGGCCCATGCTCGACCAGCACATGCTCTTATACAGGTATGCGAGAACAGCAGCACCCCAGCTGTACTGGGGTAAATCATCCAGCTGCTGAAGATGATGGAGAAAGCGCATACCCACGAGACTCCCCGAAGTGTTCGGGAACAAGACACATCCGAAAAACAGGAGCAGTGCCAACCGCGTGTACCTCTCAATATGGAGATCCTCCGTCTCACCGGTAATGTCTGGGTGCAAAACAACCATATGATCTCTGATGGCTGACAAAGCAACGTGACTGCCCCCAACGTCACCCTGAGGTCTATAACCAATAAACTGCCCCATCATATCCAAAAACTGTGCACGCGTCATGAATCTAATGTACTGGGGCAGTGCCACGGCCTGTCTATCTACGCGCAGCCCGTACAAAACCTGAACATCCTCCGGCGTGATGGTGGCCTCTCCAGTGGGCAAGTGAAAAGTGTGTGTCTTCGGTCTCCACCGCTCTACCAAGGTCGTGATGAGAGACCAATCAAGCTGCATCCGTCCAAGCTCAAAAATCGTATAGAAGCCCGTAGCCTGTAGGCGCGCGACTACGCAGGCATGGAAAGGATGCTCCACGATGAACTCCCACAAATCGTCAAGTCTCCTGGGGCGGAGAGCCTGCATCGATAGTTGTCCCTCCCATACAAGGAGGACCTATGGTCGCCCCGCAACACTAGTAGCTGATCCTCGGCAGGTCCAGGATGCGCAGGCGGAGGAAAGTCCATGTCATCTACTATAATTTAAACAAAATTAATTGTGGTTGTTAGTTTAATGAATTAAATAATTAATTATGTTTAATATTGGACTGAATAATTATGTATAGGTTCCAAACTCGATATTTGAGGCCCGGTAGCATCAAGTTATCCTTAATTATTATGTGTGTCAATTTTAACATTTTTAGAATTTTGTTAGCTTAATAAATTAAATAATTAATTATGTTTAAAATTGGAGTGAATAATTATGTATGGGTTCCAGGCTTGATTTTTGAGGCCCGGTAGCACCAAGTTATCTTTAATTATTATGCGTGTCAATTTCAACATTTTTAGAATTTTGTTAGTTTAAGGAATTAAATTAAAAATTATTGAATTGGACTGAATAATTATGTATGGGTTCCAGGCTCGATATTTGAGGGTCCGGTAGCACCAAGTTATCCTTAATTATTATGTGTGTCAATTTCAACATTTTTAGAATTTTGTTAGCTTAATAAATTAAATAATTAATTATGTTTAATATTGGACTGAATAATTATGTATGGGTTCCAGACTCGATATTTGAGGCCCGGTAGCACCAAGTTATCCTTAATTATTGTGTGTGTCAATTTCAACATTTTTAGAATTTTGTTAGCTTAATAAATTAAATAATTAATTATGTTTAATATTGGACCGAATAATTATGTATGGGTTCCAAGCTCGATATTTGAGGCCCGGTAGCACCAAGTTATCCTTAATTATTATTCGTGTCAATTTCAACATTTTTAGAATTTTGTTAGTTTAATAAATTAAATAATTAATTATGTTTAAAATTGGACTGAATAATTATGTATGGGTTCCAGGCTTGATTTTTGAGGTCCGGTAGCATCGAGTTATCCTTAATTATTATGCGTGTCAATTTCAATATTTTTAGAATTTTGTTAGTTTAAGGAATTAAATTAAAAATTATTGAATTGGACTGAATAATTATGTATGGGTTCCGGACTCGATATTGGAGTTAATTTTACAACATATATTAATTTGTTAATTTTGTAAGTTTATTGTTATAAATTAAATAATTAATTTTGTAAAGTGTAATTGGGTAGAGTTTGCAGTTACTACATACTTAAACTACATAGAATCTACGCTAAAAGGTTCTACATTTTACTACGCTAAAAGGCTCTATATTTTACTACGCTAAAAGACTCTAAATTTTACTACACTAAAAGGCTCTATATTTTACTACACTAAAAGGCTCTATATTTTATTACGCTAAAAGGTCACTATTACATATAAAAACAACTAACATAAAATACAAATATGAACAACAAACAAAATAAATAATATTAATTTTTTAACAATACAAATAATTTATCAAATTTTAACAGTTTTTTGTACCAAAGCTAATAAATCAATCCGGGTATAAATAAGATTCAAATTTAAACATAAATATAACACAAATTAACATGGAAACACATTAAACAATACAAATATGCATGTACTATACGAGTTTCGACATAAACAAAATCAAAATACCTCGATTTAAGTATTTTAAATTTGATTGAAATCGAATTTTTGCACCCGAAAGAAGGAATCCAAAGTTTGTCTTGTGTGTGAGACCTACACTCCTTGCTCTTTAGGTGACGGGTTGGGCCCAAAAAAAAAAATTTAACTGACGCGGGGGGCGGGGGGCGGGAGGACCAGCAGTGCTCGATTAATTTTTTTTAATGGGGGAGGGTTCTGTCATTGTCCAAGGAAGAAGAAGGGGCTTTATTTTATTAAAGCAATTCGTAGTATTATACTGCATTTTAGTTAAACGCAGTATAGTACTGCGAATTGCTTTAATAAAATAGAGTTGGGCCCAAATTAATAAGTAAAACGTAGTATAGTACTGCGAATTAGTTTAAAAAAAATTTAAATAATACACAGTACTATACTGCGTTTTACGTTAACGGCTAACTTTCCGTTAAAGTAAAACGCAATATAGTACTGTATTTTACCTAGTTATGTAATTTTTTTTTTAGCATTAGAAACGTGAATTTTGTCCAAAAAAGCATCAAAAAAGTTTCGGACTCGAGGGTAATGAGACTGGGGGGTTAGCGAAGGGGTAGGGAAAGAAAGTGACAAATTCCGTTGTTTTCCTTTTTCTTTTTAGTCGTCCCCTTTGTCTTGTCTTTCTTTATTTTTTGTAGTTTTAGTATTCTTTTTTGTAAAAACTAGCACAATCACGCGTCATGCAAGCGTGAATTGCACGTAGTTCGGCCAAATTAGTTGTGTCATCGCTACATAATCATGATCAATGATTAAAGTGGTTTATTAATGTGAAATGATTAAATTAAGGTATTCAAATGGAAAACTTCTAAGTTCATTTACCGAATTGATAAACAGATGCAAATTTAAGTGGCTCGGAGCCTATTTTGCCTTCTAATAATGAGAAAAGTGTTCTATAATATACGAAGTTGAGCATTTTCATTGAATTCTTTCCCTCTCAATTAACTACTATAGAACGAACCAAAAAAAGTACGTAGAAGAATATAATTCCATCTTGCTCTTCTTATTTTATTCTTATTTCTTTTTTTATTTTTCTAAAAAAAGGAAAAGAAGGAAAAAGTAGAAGGGGAAAAAAAGAAAATAGCATGACTTTTTTCTATTGTGCTACTGATCATGTCCCTAAATCCCATTGATACATATCCCAATTATATGTAAAATAAATATGTGATGCCTTTTAGAAATTTCATAACTTCATCCATTTCAAATCTTCCATTCCAGTATTTAAGTCTACGCCTGATCGAGAGCCAATGTGTAATTAGGAAGATCACCTCTCAGTTGCCGTCAAGATTTCCATAACCCACACACATGATTGTAATCACGTTGCATATGGTAAAGTCACAAAATGATGATTGCATAATGATCCTCTAGGCACTTTGAATGCCTAGAGATATTCACTTTCTGCCGTTAAAGAGATATTCAAAAGTCTATAAGACTCCTATCTAATTCACAAATCTTTTAAAGAGATAATGATTGGTTTTAAATATAAATTTTTAGATAAAAATCCGAATCCACCATAACCAAGTTGTGACAGAGAATATCGTATTATTCCTTTGGGTTGCCTTTTGAATTTTTCGACGACCGAGTTTCTTAGTTTTGCAAGTATACAGTTGGGAAGTTTCATGTTGAGTTATAACATAAAAATTCAAGTATGCAAAATAGGAGTGTCCTTTTTCGTTTTGGTGTTTATAGTTTTATAATGTGAGTAGTATTTTTACAAGATATAAAATGTTTAGCTTCATAGTAGACATATGATAGTACTATCTATTATGAAAAGCTTTATTGGAAAATATATAGATTTGAATAGTTTAATTCAAAGTACAAAAATATTAAGCAATGTAATAGTGTTCAATGCAGCTCACCATGCAATTCTTGTAGCTCATGTCATTTATTTTAAATAAAAAAATAATTTAACCAAACCCGTGCCTTTGTTCAATTATTTTTAAAACGGGACAAACAAATAAAAACATATACCTAGAGAAATTTTCAGAAACCACTATGTTTTAGTGATTATTAGCTTGCTATAGCTACTTTTTACTAAATTACTTTTTATGGTTATGTTTTCAGTTGTTATAGATCGTATTCGATGTATTTTTGCTACTGTATTCATGAATAGAGTATCAAAACTCGGTGAAAAACAGGGGAGTCCAGCTAAGTACAGAATGTATTCGATTGTATTCGCGAGCTGTATTCGTAAATACAGTAACGGAATTTGCGGAAAAAAAGTCTTCAACTGTTTAAAAATGGTAAGTGAATCAATTAACGCGATAAACTCCTAATACAACTCAACAAACTCAATTATTGTAAATGCCTAATTTTCGCCTTATATATATATATATATATATATATATATAATATATATGTATGTGTGTTTGTTCTTATTTGTGTATGTATAGGTTGTAAGAGTTGAGTAATGGTTTGATAAATGGGGTAGGGTTTGGGCTAGTGTAATTTAATTAAAATTGTGCCAAAATTGGCCCAAAATTTAAGCCCAAAGGGACCAAACCCGATCCAAAAGGGGTTGCCAAGAAGAGCTTAAAACGACGTAGTTTTATCTTGAAACTACGTCGTTTTGGTTAAGTGACAAGATTCAATCTCATCCACCCATCTTGATTTAATCCAACGGTCCTAGTTTGATCTTCATCCTAGGTATTTATAGCCTAAAATCCCCAAAAATTTGCCTCATTTCCCCATTATTTCCTCTCTCTTCTTTCCCTCTCATCACTCTCTCTTCTCTCTCCCCCCCAAGCCGCTGTCGCCGCCCCACCGCCGCTGGCCGGAAATTGCCGCCGCCGGCGGACCACCTCCAAGCACCTCCAAATTTACACCATGTAATCTCCACAACTTCCACTTTCCATATTTCCAAACAAAATCCCTCAAACTCCTTGAATCTTAGATCTAGGAAACTTTCCCGTCACTTTTTTGCCCAAATTATTGAAGCTCCAACCACTACCACCCCACAATACGTACATCAATGGATAGAGCTCCTCAAGACCTAACTATTGATGCCAATTTCACCCTAAAAATTCGGCGACCAAAATCCGGTCAAATTCCGGCGACCTCCCCGAACACCCTCTTTTGGCATACCACCATTTTTTCGGCCACTTGAATTATAAAATGGTAAAAATCCTATTATTTTTCGTAGTTGATTTTTTATTTTATTTTTATTTTTTCAGATCTTATTTTTGTCTATTATTAATTATTTTAGCATTAGTTTTTGAAGTTTGAAATGCCAAATTTTCTGTTTTTGCACTTGTTGAAGTAGTAAAATAGTTTTGTGTTGATAAAAGTGAGGTAGTGAAAAATACTTAAGAGTATATGGTACTTGTTTGATTGTTTATTTACTACTTCAAGACTCTTTGAGTACAACACTCAAAAGTCAAATTGTTTGGTAAGAAAATGTAGACCTTTGGACAGTGTTTGAATAAAAGTCTGTCTTTGAATAGTGGAGAGCAGATTTTGTTTGAAATACTTGACAAGATTTGAACCAGAAAGTCTGGCATTTTGAATTTAAGAGCAGATTTTGTAGAAAAATCTGTCAAAAAGAGTGATTTTTAATTTTTTTGAAATAGCTGATTGTTTTGATATAAAAGGAGGACACTCCATCTTACTGAGGGAGCTCTACACAAAAAAAAAAGAGAAAAAAAATCAGTAGCTATAATATCCCTTAGCAACTTTTGTGAGTTGATTCTTAAGTGAAAAACTTGTTTAAGGAAAATAGAGTAGTCTTGAAAGATTTTTCTGGAGTTACATAATTGTACTGTTTTGCTAGGGTATTTCTAGTTTATTTTCTTGGGTTTGAATCTGCCGGTTGTCACTGTTTTTTGCTGTTGATGCTGCCCGTTTAATTGTTTTGCTGTTGATTTTGGAAAGAGCTGACTCTGTTGTATTTGTTCTTCTTTCTGCTGTCCAGGTAATTTTCGGACCATGTTTACTCATAAAATCGAGTTGGAATGAAAGAAAATGATGCTGGGAAATATTAGTAGCCTTATCCTTCTATTGTAATTCATTTTTATATGCTCTTGAATGTTTGATAATGTTATAACGATATGTTAGTTAATTAAATTGTGTTAAGCATCTTTAATTATTTTTATTTTTGCAAAACATTAGATATAATTCCACTGGTATTTGGTTGTCTGAAAGGAGCATATATATTAAAATTTGAACCCTTGTAGTCATGTTTGTCCCTTTGTTGTCACCAAGCTAAGTTTTTATTATTATTATTATTATTATATTTTAGAGTCCCAATAATCTTTTTTTATCTCTTAAAAATACTTATTTAGTAAGGTAGTTAAGTTGTAGATTAGAAAGACAATCTGTAAACTTATTTTTGTAAATAGTTGGCTACGGATTGCAAATAGCAAGATATGGCCAAATCTGTAACATAGCTTTAAAAGGCCATATCTGCAGATTTAAAGTCCAAAAGCATATGGGCTTTTGGATTTTGTCTTGGACATGAGCCCATTTGACTCCATCAACCCAATAGTGGGCTGCCTCATTCAATGTCAAGACAAGCCCACATCTTACTAGTTTTAAGCAATGTTAATTGATAATTTTCTCTCATTACTCTCATCTTTTAAATTAGTACTCATAACAATAATTTTCTCTCATTAGTTAAGTTGTAGATTATTATTCAAATCTTTTCTTTAATTTTTTTAAAAATAAATAAAAACGGACATAAGAAAAGCATAAAAATCAAATAAACCACAGTTTATCCAAGTTTAATTCAAGCCAAATGTAGTCAATAAAGCGACCATGCTAGAATCACGGGACTCAGGGAATGCCTTACACCTTCTCCCCGGTCAACAGAATTCCTTACCCGGACTTTGTTTTCGCAGACCAATAATAATAGAGTCAAACCTTCCTTTGAATAGGGATTCAAATAAAAGGTGACTTGGAACACCAGTAAAAATCAATTCCAAGTGGCGACTCTGTAAATAAAATAATCCATACTTCAAATTTGTCAATTTAATTGGAAAAACTCTTTAACCCACAATCCATAACATTTTACACTTATCTCTTGAAGGGGTAAAAAGGGGTATGACAATTATAAAACACAAAATTTGTATTTCCAGTTATAAAAAAAATTCTCAACTGAAAAATACCTCAAAAACAGAGCAATCTTCAGAGATTCAATCCATCCTTTCTTTTTTTAGTGGTATCTTTACTAAAATATTTTTTAGTGGTATCTTTACAAATAGATTTATATATTGAAATTATATAAATACATTGAATGCAATTAAATATATAAAAATACATTGAATACATGAACTATAACAGGTCATATGTAGTGCAAAAACATATGAATACATACTGCAGATACATTTGAATACATAAATTATATTAATTAAAAAATATATATGAATACATTCATGGAATATAGCGAGATGGTGAATACAATGAAATACATGGAATACAACGAGATACATTGAAATACAATGGAAAAAAAAAGATAATAAATACAATAAAATACATAGAATGCAACGAGATATATTGAAATACAATGAAAAAAAGGTAATAGACTCGTCAAGTTGCTCAGCCCCAAACTCCGTCGTCTTTGTTCAAGAACAACCCTAATGTCGTCTCGTCGAGAGGGCCGCGATTTTGACTCGAAATTCTCAAAATTTGACGCAAAAACGAAAGAAATTCCCCCAAAATTTCACTATAATTTCATTTGCAAATCCCTCTAATTCATATTTCAAATATACAACCCCTCAAAAAAATTCCTCAATTCACCTTTCAATGGTAGATTTCGAACCTTCATC
Organism: Nicotiana sylvestris; assembly: GCF_000393655.2. Lineage (NCBI taxonomy): Eukaryota > Viridiplantae > Streptophyta > Magnoliopsida > Solanales > Solanaceae > Nicotiana > Nicotiana sylvestris. The sequence continues at coordinate 113,963,761 of NC_091065.1, forward strand.
TTTCTCTATAGGGCTTGATTTCGATATTGATTCAGAACTCCAGCCCACTGATAATGAAAATTCGCAAGGCAATGGAGATGAATCAGTGGAGAATCGTGGTTGTATTCATGGAGAAAGACTGGCGTTGAGAGAGAGAGAGGGTGGAGAAAAATCTGAAAGAATGATAGAGAAAAATAATATAAAGCGTATTTTATGGCTTAAGGGTAGGAGGTGACCATAAATAGATATCTGGCTATAAAAATTAAAAAGTGACTATGAAATATAATTTTTAAAAGGATATTTATTTAAAATAAATAAGGTATCAACCTTTGTTATAGGAGGTAAAAAATTTCAATTTTGTTCGCCGTCTTGGCAAATCTATTTTGTATGTAGGCAATATAATATTTGCCTATCTTATATTCCCACTATATATTTCATTTGATATAGATGCGTATGAGCGAACATAGAGTTTAGAAAAATATATAAATTTGTAGTATGAAACACGTGATGACATTTGCGTGGCTATACAATTTTGTTATTTAGTAAAATGAGAAATTTAAAGCTAAATATTTTTTAGTATATAAATATATACTAAAAGAAACAGTATCACATCACATGGAACATAAAAGAAACCATTCGTGAAACTAATAAATCGCTAGCATTGTGTTAAATGCATAACTTGAAATTCTAAAGAAAAAAGTGTGTTAACAGAAACAAAGAAATAACAGAACGCCAAACAGCTTTTGTTACTTTTAATTTCTCCCTTTTCATTCATAAATCATGCGTAAGGAACGGAACAAATTAAATAACGAAAACAAACAAACGGAAGCCATGAAATATACATGTATTGTAGCAATATTATTATAAACACGGCAAAAAGTGGGAGGATGAGGAAAAAGTTTAGGCCCTACAAGCAACAGTAGTGAACTTATCCATTTAAAGCCAAAACAAAGTACTTTAATATATAACCATATCTATGTGGAAATAACAAATTAAATAGGAAAAGCTTGCTCGGTGAGTCACGAAAACACTACACCCAACTTTTTGGTTAACAAAGCTTTGTCTTCTTTAACCACAATTCATGTCTTTTTTTCTCACTTCTGTCCAATTGAGTTTGAGACAACGGTTTATTGTTGTATATGACACTGCAGTCTAGCATATACTTAAGGTTGAGATTGCAAGAACATAAAATTTTGAAGTTCGACTTTATTATTTTTCTATGAATATTAGTACTTACGGTTATACTTATCTGAATTTTCTCTAAGTGGTGATTAATATCTTTAAAAATGACTTTACCTTCGTTCACTATAATATGTACACACACATTGTATACGGTGAAAATTGGGGCTACCCGATTTGATTCTTCGATGGAAAAAATGATACCACATCGGAAGACCAGGACGTCGAGCTTGGGGTCGAAGTTCCTTTCCAAGGTCGAGGCCGATACCACTTATCTTATTTAGGACTCCCCTATTATATAAAGGAGATCCTATTCATTTGTAGCACTCATTGTTCACTAATAAGAAAATATACGCACACTATTCTCTTGTTATTTCACTTACTATTCATCAGAGTTGTTTTATCATTTGCTATTCCCATTATCATACCTCGAGATTATCACAGATTGAGGTCGAGATTTAGCTTACACACTGGTTTGATCTATTTTATTCTTTAATTTATCTATTTAATTCCTTGTTTATCAATTGACATTGAATTAAATCACGTATCCTTAAGACCACAATACAAGTTTAATTATTGCTCGAATTTTAGGGTAAACATAGATGTACTTGAATCTCGTTAGTTTTTTCCTCCTTTGGACACACAATGTATTCGAAATCTACTAGTTTGAATAATTTGCGTTAAGTAGGCCATTAAAATGTGTAAAATACTTGCTACCAAGAAATTTTCATGTTCATGCTTGAATCTGATACCTTCAATTAAAGACAGAGAATTCTCAATCATTTCATCACACTCATTCATGATAGCAATTGAAACTCTAACCTAAAAGAAAAGATCCCGTTTTCATTCTAATATCTAGGGCAAGAAAAGGAAAAGGACCTGACACTTGAAACATTGAAAAAGATTATTGGAAATCAATAAAGAAATTCATTTCAATTTCTATAGAAAACAAAAGAGATTCATCCATCTCGTACATATTATATCACATATTTTACACGTTATGGGCTAAGAAAATGCGAATTTCTTGGATACAATCAAAATTTCTCGCACTTCTCAGCAATTTTTCATTTCAAAGTTGATTAGCATCAAAAGATTACAGAACCTGGATAAAACGTGTAAGATTTGTGGTTTTGAAAGTGAAGATATAGAACATATGCTATTTTGATGTCCCCGATCTCAGCTTGTATGGAAACAAAATCCTATTAATTAGCCTGATATTAAAAACATAACTGTCTTTTCAGTGTGGTGGTACAACTTGTTCTTAAATGCCAAGCACTTTCTAAATGCCAACTGATATTGTTTCTAAAGCTCTTTTTGAGTATGAAGAATATAAAGATTTATTAATTAGTTGCCTCGCTGCATGACATTCAACTGGAAATGAGTTTCTGTCTAAACTAACAAATTTTCAAGATGATGTTTTATTATTTACAGACGGATTACAGTGTAATGATAGACATGCGAGTATTGATATCGCGGCTTTGAATAGCCTTGGAAAACTGCTTCATGCCCATGGATCCTCAATTCAATATGTTGGGAAAACCATGGCTGCTGAAGCGATTGCCATAAGAAAGGCACTTGAATGTACTATTACTCTTGGATGGAAAAGTGTGAAGATTTTATCTGATGCTAAGAATGTTGTTGATATGATCCAAAAATAGGTGGCTACTTCATGAGAGATAAAAGTGTTGTGTGAAGATATTTGGAAGCTATCAACCATGTTAGATCACATCGAATTTTTTTATATTCCAAGGAAGTTAAACAAAGTAGCTCATAGTTTAGCTAAATTTTCTATTTCTTTGTTGAATGATATCTTCTGGGAGAAGTTTTTTCCAACTTAGATTGTCCAAAATATAAAGAGTACATTTGAACATTATTGTTTGTTGATGCAGTAATATGAAGTCTTTGTTTTGGAAAAAAAAAAAAAGATTAGCATCCAAGCTTCAAAAGTACTAAAGCATTGAACGGAGTAAAAAAAAAATGGTAAATAAAGAGAGTTACAAAGCAAAAGTGGCGAAAGTAATGCATGTGTATTCATACGTGTGCAATGCCAAAAAAAAAAAAGTTGTTCTATTTTGATTAATGCAATTTTCATTTTATTCCCACATAAAATTATTCCCTATTTTCTAGATTAACGAACTTGTTTTTGTTCACCAGCAAATCAAACAAAGATAAACTAATACCACCACTGCATATTATATCTATTTTAGTGCTGTATCTTTTCAACCAACTTTTCTTCACATGCCAAGTTTAGTTCGGGATAATAAACAAACATTATGAACTACTTTTATTGAAATCGCATTAGTTGATCCTAAAAAGTGTGCACTTCTTTTATTCAACAACAAAAACTACCCGTAGTAAATTTGAAACTTGTATTGCCTACTTTGGTATTATAGTTGATAACAGAGAACCATATGAATTTGTCACATATCTGGTCATGCAAATAAATCAATAAATAAATAATATGCAACTAGAACAACCGAAGGTGATTTTCCATTGATTATATATCCTCTATATGGTTCCACCAACCAAGTAACAGAACAAAAGAAAGAAAAAATGTTTAAAATTTGAAAAACGGAAATAATTAGTTCTAACTTTACATGATTACGTAAAGAATGAAATCTTATTAAATAACATAAGGTTTACCTAACTAAGATGTTGACAATAAAATAGTGGTGGGACCAACCACAATAGTGTATACTTGTCAATTATTAAATAAATACAAAAGACAAGACCATAAGACACCTCCTCGTGGGCTTCTTGCTGGGCACACTCCCCTTTCTTCTTTTTTCATAAGAATCCAATCCTGATGGTTATTTCACGTCATCATTCCTTCTCCCATCATTAATTTCCTATGGTGTTCGAACTAACTATAGTTATTACCACCCACTTTGATGTGAAAAACACTAGCTAGCTTGATCCATATATCAAGATCAGCTTGAACTTATAAATTGATCTAACAATGGTTAATGATTATGTACATGTGCATGGTATGATAATTGAGCTACCGTGCAAATCGAGCAGGAACTGATCTAGGCGTGGGCACAATCACGTCACGATCAGACTTCATTAAGTTTAGTCGATCTTGAATTATGGACTTGTCAAAACATCTGTTATCGGGATTCTCAGCGTAACATACGTAGTAACTACTTACACAAGCGTGAGGCAAAGCCATGGCAATCCTCGTCTGACATCATAAATACATGTCATGAATTAATTACGCACAAGTATAAAACAAACAATTAAGAGGGAAAAGGACTGACCAGAAGGTAACCGATGTAGGCAGAGAGGAGGGACAAGGTGGCGATGAAATTAGGGTAGACGGTGGCAGTCCAAGCGGCAACGACAATGACACAAATAGAACCGCTACAAACTCCGGTCAGAAAGCAAATGGCACTGGTCATGTCCGAATCTACTATTGTCTCCATTTCCCTCTTTTCAAACAACTCCCATGTGTCTTGTGATGCCTTCACAAAACTTTTCCCATATGTAGCAATCTGTGAAAAATATTTCCAATCAACGTTACATTTAATGCCCATCCAAAGCTCGAATAAAGGAACGAAGGTAGAGATAAATTAGTCCATTAAAATTTAATTAAACAACTTATTTCTTTATTTGAATAATTGTGAGATGGACGCCCTTAGTGACAAACTTCCCAATAATTAAGCACGAATTCGATATATTAAAGAGTCACCAACTAAATATGGTTGCAAAATGGTGCAAGTTTTATATGTTTTTTTCTGAATATTTGAAAAAATATCTTAAGGAAACTGCAGACATCTCAACTCACGCCGCATTGAAGGCGAGAGGGAATTACGACTCTAACTCTATGTATTAAATATACATTTAACAAGTCGGAAACGCCTGTATTAAGTAATAAACTGAGAATGACCCCAAAACCAATTACTAGTATAACTCTGAGTATGATGGAAAATATGTCCACATGTTACTTAGTCAAATGGACATCGATTTTTTTAGGAAAATTAAATCATAAGATAACAACGTCAACATCGAATGTAAATCCTAGAAACTCCTAGCAAATTATCATTTAGAAATCTCTAGAGCATAAAAAAAAAATTCTCCATTTTAAGGGTTGTTACTACTCTCTAAATACCAGTCAAGCCAAAAAACCAGGACATTACTAACTGAACATATAAATACGAATTCCTATAAACTCCAAGCAGAGTATATAAATTTCGTAAAAATCTGAAAATTGCACTCAAAAGTCAAAACGTTAACAAATCCAAACAATTAAAATAGCCAACTAATCTACTTTATTGTTCTTTATAAATTAGATATAATATCATAATTTCATTAAATAGAATCACAATTTTTTTTGGTTTAACGTTATATGAAAGATAATAGTATCACCATTAAGTCCTAAAAACCTCCTATTACTGTCAAAATTTGGAAACAAACTTTCATTTTAAATTAGAAAAATTTATTATACTAATAACAACAATGTTTTTTAAAATATTATTCTATTATTAGAATGAAAAGTACCTGAACATAGGCCCAGCCATTGCCACGCTTAAAGATGGAATCCATGATTTTCAATCCACAATGAGCACAACAAAACATGAACTCATCTTCACCCTCTAGCAAATTCAACCCACGAGCCACAATCCTCAGCGCTTCAATTGCAGGTACAAATAAAGAACCGAGGCTTGCACTCCCAAGATTCACGGACAATGCCCTCTGAAAACAAAACTGAGTGCTAGATTGCATCCCTCTTAGATAATACAGAGCAATCACTCTACTCACTGTCAAATTCACCACATTCCTCATTACCTCAGTAATCCAAGCCATGCTCAGAACCAATAAAATAATAATCAAAGGTGGAAAGTAGAAATTTATAGCTCCAATCACAGCCAAAATCCACATTGACATCCACAAGAATCCAACAAAAAGTGTTATGTAAGTTGGCCGGTTTAAATCACGGAATTTTGTTACAGGTTCAAGGGCTTTGATTAAAATCTTTGTACAAAACTTGATTCTTGGCGTCACCCAACATGAGTACAATCCATTGCCAATTGCAAACATAATAAACACAACTCCAACACCATCAGTTGCAGGTTTTTGGAAGCAAATCAATAGGATTCCAGCTGATAATGTGAGAATAAAGGAACCCCAGAGTATGAAATGAATCATGAATGTAGGCCACACTCTCATTGCCTTTTGCCATATAAATGCTAGTGTTATGCTAAGTAGAGCAGCTGCTTCTACTTGTGGCAAAAAATACTTTAGTAGCCTTTTTTCCTTTCTTTGTGCTTCCCCTGCTTCTAGTATACCTTGTACACCTTTGAATAGAAGAAAACCAACTAGTCCAATTGCCGCAACCATGTGTAGGAGGAAGATAAATAGTGAAAACTTGTTCGTGTAGGATCTTGAATTCAGTGTTATTACTGAAGGTTGCTGGTCGGACCAAAAAGTTCAGATTTTTATCAAATATATATTGAAATGAAAAACAGGAAAAAGGGTAAAAAAATACTAATACTCTGCTATATAAAATATCTTAATTTTATGGTCCGTTATACTTTGGTATGCCACTAACATATGTCGTGTATTTATACTTGAGCGTGATGGAGCTCTAACATGGACCCTAATCAACGTATAATGAAAGATAATTATAAGCATGGTCAAACATATGAATTAAGTTTGGACCTTTTTCCCGAAATATTTTGACAGGCACGTTAGAGCTCCGTCAAAGTCAAGGGCAATCGAGATGATTTGCTAACGGTATCAAGGGCCTCAAAGTTTAATGGACGATAAAATTAAGATTTTTTTGTATAGCAGAAAAGTAATTTGGACTTTTTCTCCAAAAAAATAAAGAAGGAAAAAGGTAACTCCAGTTGTGGCTTAGAGACGACATACTTGAGGGGTAGTGGTAGGGGTGGAGCGAGTCTGAGAAGGCGCCGGAGAAGGACGGTGCTGAGACGGAGGCTGAGGCGGAGGCGGAGACGGAGACGGAGAAGGGCGGTGCTGAAAAGGAATCGGAAAAGAACGGTGCTGATGATGAGCTGCAGGTGGCGGAGCGTGATGATAAGGAGGAGGAACTCTAGTTCCTGCATTCATTACAAGCCTAAGCGGATTTGTAGCACTCAATCTTTGCATTCTCGACATGTTAAAATTATCACTGCCTGTTGCTGGTAGGGGTGGTTGTTGGTACGGAGGTGGGGGCTGCGTCTGAAATCCCCTTTGTTGACTACCCACTTCACCTTTCTCCACATCTCTCTCTTCTTCTTCTCGTATTTTAGTCTCCTTTTCTCCATTTTCTTCTTCAACTACCTACAATAAAAAGGAAAACAGAAAAAGATTTTAGATTCACTTTTAACCACCAAAGAAAATGGATATTTTGCAGGAAAAAATTATATAGGAGCTGGGCTTACAGGTTCTACTGCACCCATGAACGGCGGCGGAGTACGGAAGCGCGTGAAGGAGGTTGAGGAGGAGGGAAGAAAGTTTGTGGTGGTGATGTTATGGTGAGAGGAACGTTAGATTTTGTTGCTATGTTGGATTGTGGGGGCTGATGTTGCTATTGGTTGGTATCGAAATATTGCTATCGCCAACTTAGCTTTTTACATATCTTACCTCAGTCTCGCAAACTTGTTAAAGACCGAATTTGGGTAAAACATTCCAAACGTGCATCTTACGGCGCGTGATTACACAGTCCCTAGCTGCGGTTGTTTCTCGCACGTGTTCAATTTGGTTGAAAATTTTGCAGCAGTTTCGAGTTAAGAGCGCACATGGCGAACAAGAGACGAAGATAAAGTGAAGGCTGCTAAGATATAGTACTATTTTTTTAAGACTGAAAGCTAATATCCTTTTTTCTTAAAAAAGTTTTTGGAATATTTTCATGTTAATGTGTTTGGTATGAGGAATGAATTAATATTAGAGTAATTTCTGAAATTAATTTATATTACAAATTAATAATATATAACAAATCAGAAAGCATTTTTATGAAACTTTTTAGCATTAAAGATTAATTAATGCATTAGCGTTAGTTGCATATGAAGTTACAAGTTAAGATTATTGTACAAAAGTGACTTCCATCAATAAGTGAAAAAGTTATTTTTCCCTCCAAAAATATTTTCATTCTTATAAAATAAAAGCAATGCAGTAAAATATAAATAAGAAGAGATAGAAAGAAGGAAGAATTCTTTTCTTTTTCACTTTTGTGTATCTTTCAATTGCAATTACATAACCTTTTATAGGCATAAAAAATAAAGATGATGGACATAAAGTAGGAGATTTAATCTTTAAGTTATTCACAACATAGGCATCCAATGTACAAACTATGTTATTCACAATATGGGCATCCAATGTACAAACTATTTATAACACTCCCCCTTGGATGTCCATGTAAGATAATGTGCATCATTAAGAACTTACAAAAAAAATATTGGGATGTACATAGTTATTTATAATATGCATTGCTTGTTGCCTCATTAAAAACTTTACCAGAGACAAAACATTGGTTAAGGAAAAGAGTGCAGCGTGTAGTTACTCCCCCTGATGAAAAATCACTTAATGTCTCGAAGACGACGCATTCCAATCTTATATATCAGCTTTTCAAACATTGAGGTTGGTAATGCTTTAGTCAACAGATCAACCAAATTATTACTTGAACGAACTTGTTGTACATCTATTTCACCATTCTTCTGAAGATCATGAGTGAAAAAGAATTTCGGTGAAATGTGTTTTGTTCTATCTCCTTTGATATATCCTCCTTTCAATTGAGCTATGCATGCAGCATTGTCTTCATACAATATTGTTGGAATATTCTCTTTCGAAGAAAGACCACATGTTTGCTGAATGTGTTGAGTTATAGATCTTAACCAAACGCATTCTCGACTTGCTTCGTGAATGGCTATTATCTCTGCATGATTTGAAGAAGTAGCAACCATAGTTTGTTTTGTCGAACGCCATGATATGGTTGTACCTCCACTTGTAAATAAATAGCCTGTCTGAGATCGACCTTTGTGTGGATCAGACAAATATCCTGCATCTGCATAACCAATCAATGATGGCTTGGATTCATTTGAATAAAATAAACCCATATCAATGGTCCCTTGGAGGTATCTGAATATATGTTTAATACCATTCCAGTGTCTTTGTGTTTTTATTCAGATTATAGATAAATATCACAGAGAATTTACTAAGTCATCACTCTCAAGTGTATAATTAATAATAAAATCTGCGGAAATTCAACTAAAATACCACAACATAGCCCAATAGAATCCGGTGTCACGAATATGAGCCTCTAATACAGAATATTCACCTATTACAAGTTTGTCTAGGAAAAATGCGGAATAAAAGATAGAGATAGAGGGGAGAGATCAAGGCTGTGAACGCCATGCAACTACCTCAATACTCCCGGATACTGCTGCTCAGCTAAACAAATCCTCACTCAGCCTGTGGTGTACCTGGATCTGCACGCAAGGTGCAGGGAGTAATGTGAGTACTCTGACCCAGTGAGTAATAAACATAAATAAAGGCTGAGAATAAGAAATCGTGGAAAAATACAAAGTAAACTATAACTGGCAGTTTAGAACAACAATAGTGAAGCAACAAGTCAATTAAATCAGAGTACCAAATCCTGAGACGAGTATAACAGATAAAAAAAATGCATGAGTGTAATGCAATGCATATGATGGTACTCTTTAGTACCCACTGCGGCGTGCAGCCCGAGCCATCCATTTTATTTATCGTCGACGGTGCTCACTAGGGTGTGTACAGACTCCGGAGGGGCTCTTACAGCCCAAGCGCAATATCAAGCCATCTTGTGGCATCAAATCTAGGCCCTCGGCCTCATATCAATATCAGTATAATCAACCAGGCTCTCGGCCTCAATATCAATATAACACTGCTGTGGCGCGCAGCCCGATCCATGCTCAGTCCAGAAATCATCATAAGCCCCTTGGACATTTGTAAAACAGTAGTTCTCAGCCCGAAATATCATTTAGAAATATCATTTAAGTTTTTAAATCTTAGAAAGATGGTTGAGTTTGCAAAACAGTATTTAAAACCTTGGACTGAGATCAAATGATATGCATGTATGCGAAAACAGTGATGTCAATCCCTGAAGGATTTAAATAATTGGCAAGAAGCCCAAATGTAACAATTAAATCCAAGTAAGGATGATTCTCAATTTAGTTCAAGTAGAAAATACGGTAAAAACATCTCTCGGGACGGACCAAGTCGCAATCCCCAACGGTGCTCTACCCCACGCCCGTTATCCGGCGTGTAAGTTACCTCAATATAGCATTACGATGTGAAATTCCGGGGTTTCAAACCCTCAAGACATCATTTACATCAATTACTCACCTCAAACTGGCCAAAACTCTAGCTCGCTATGCCCTTGCCTCTCAAATTGGCCTTCACGCGCGTCGAATCTATCCAAAATCAGAACGAATATGTCACAATATGCTAAGGGAACATAGCCCAAGCGAAACATTCGAAAAATATCAAAAATCTCGAAATTAGCAAAACCTGAGCCCCAGGCCCACGTCTCGGAATCGGGTAAAATTTACATTTTTAGAATCCTCATACCCTCACGAGTCTAACCATACCAAAATTATCCAATTCCGATACCATTTGGTCCTTCAAATCATCATTTTATATTTTTGAAAGGTTCCACAATTTTCTTCCCAAATTCCATCTTAAATCACGAATTAAATGATGAATTCAGTGATAGATTCATGTACTCTAACCAAATCTGAGTTAGAATCACTTGCCCTAACCAATTTATTGAAAAACCTTCGAAAAATCGCCAAAATTCGAGCTCTCTAGGTCAAAATATCAAATAAAACCCAAAACCTCGTATTTATAGGGTACCCCTCGGATTCCGACACCGCTGACCGCACAGAAATGACCGCGGTCCGCGCAAAATCAGCGGGGTCCGTGCAAAAACGACCGCGGCCGCGCAGGTCTTGCTCTGCAGGGACATGCTTTAGTATTTTGGTCATGACTTTCGCTACAGATGCCCAAATTGCGATATCTTTACCTTTCTGGAAACTCGACACAAAGGGCTACAACTTTCGTTTTTGAATCACCTCAAAATTCCTTTTGGATCAAAAGATATGAGCTTCCGAAGTAGAACCAGCAACTTGCAGTCTTCAGTGACCGCGGCCGCGGCCACTTTGACGCGGTCAGCGCTAGGCCAGCACGCCCATCGCGGAAAGGAGTGTGGTCCGCGCCACAACTGCTGCCCCCTCCATTTTCTAAGTTCCGGGGTATCCGTACTCGCTCAAAACTCACTCGAAACAAGCCCGAGGCCCCTGGGACCTCAACCAAAAGTACCAACGCATCCTAAACATTATTCAACCTCGTTCCAACCATCAAAACACCTCGACTAACACCAAAAATCATCAAATCACATCGAATTCAAGCCTATGAATCTCAAGAACTTCCAAATTCCACTTTTGATCAAAACCCAACCAAATCACGTCCGAATGACCTCAAATTTTGCAGACAAGTCCAAAGTGACATAACGAAGTTACAGAAACTCTCGAAATTCCATTCCGACCCTTGGATCAAAATCTCACCTATCAACCGAAATTCGCCAAAATACTAACTTTCGCCAATTCAAGCCTAATTCTACACCGTACCTCCAAAACCACTTCCGATCACTCTCCTAAGTCACAAATCACCTCCCGAAGCTAACCGAACCATCGGAACTCACATCCGAACCCTCTAACACATAAGTCAACATCTGGTTGACTTTTCCAACTTAAGCATTCTTAAGAGAGACTAAGTGTCCTATTTCTTATTAAAACCACTTCAAATCAACTCGATTACACAAGATATGGATAATGAAGCATAAGGAAGCTGAAAATGGGGAAAATGGAGCGGTAACTCATGAGACGACTGGCCGGGTCGTCACATCCTCCCCAACTTAAACAAACGTTCGTCCTCGAACGAGTCAAGAGACATACCTGAAGCCTCAAATAGATGAGGGTATCTGCTCCGTATCTCCCGCTCGGTCTCCCAGGTAGCCTCCTCCACGGGCCGACCTCTCCACTGCACCTTCACTGAAGCTATATCCTTTGACCTCAACTTCTGAACCTGGCGACCCAAAATAGCTACTGGCTCCACATCAAAGGTCAAATCATCATCCAACTGAACCGTGTTGTTGTCCAAAACATGAGACGGATCCCCAATATACTTCCGGAGCATAGAAACATGAAATACCGGATGCACACTCGACAGGCTAGGTGGTAAAGCAAGCTCATAAGCCACCTCTCCAATCCTCCGAAGCACCTCAAAAGGCCCAATGAACCGAGGACTCAACTTGCCTTTCTTCCCAAATCTCATAACACCCTTCATGGGCGAAACCTTCAGCAAGACCTTCTCACCGACCATGTAGGACACATCTCGAACCTTCCGGTCCGCATAACTCTTCTGATGTGACTGCGCTGTACGAAGCCTCTCCTGAATCACCTTCACCTTCTCTAAGGCATCCTGAACCAAATTTGTCCCCAATAGTCTAGCCTCGTCGGGCTCGAACCAACCAACCGGAGATCTACACCGCCTCCCGTACAAAGCCTCATATGGAGCCATCTGAATACTCGACTGGTAGCTGTTGTTGTAAGTAAACTCTGCAAGTGGTAGAAACTTATCGCATGAACCTCCAAAGTCAATAACATAAGCATGCAACATTTCCTCCAATATTTGAATAGTACGCTCGGACTGCCCGTCCGTCTGAGAATGAAACATTGTGCTCAACTCCACTTGAGTACCCAACTCTCTCTACACGGCTCTCCAAAACTGCGAAGTAAACTGAGTACCTCTATCTAAGATGATGGAAACAGGAACGCCATGCAACCGAACAATCTCCCGGATATAAATCCCTGCCAACCTCTCTGAAGAATAGGTAGTACACACAGGAATGAAGTGCGCAGACTTGGTCAGCCGATCCACAATCACCCAAATAGCATCGAAATTCTTCAAAGCCCGAGGAAGTCCAACCACAAAGTCCATAGTGATTCTCTCCCACTTCCACTCGGGAATAACCATCTGCTGAAACAAGCCACCCGGTCTCTGATGCTCATACTTCACCTGCTAACAGTTGAGACACCGAGCTACAAATCCCACAATATCTTTCTTCATTCTTCTCCACCAGTAGTGTTGCCTCAAATCCTGATACATCTTCGCGGCACCCGGATGAATGGAATACCGCGAGCTATGGGCCTCCTCCAGAATCAGCTCTCTAAGCCCATCTGCATTGGGCACAGAAATCCGGCCCTGCATCCTCAACACACCATCATTACCGACGGTCACATCTCTGGCATCATCATGCTGGACTTTGTCCCTAAGGACAAGCAAATGCGGATCATCATACTGGCGCTCTCTGATGCGATCATATAAAGAAGACCGAGAAACCACACAAGCCAACACCCGACTGGGCTCAGAAATGTCCAGTCGCACAAACCGATTAGCCAAGGTTTGAACATCAACTGCAAAAGGCCTCTCCCCAACTGGAATGTACGCCAAACTCCCCATACTGACTGCCTTTCGGCTCAAGGCATCTGCCACTACATTGGCCTTTCCCGGATGATACAAAATAGTGATGTCATAATCTTTTAGCAACTCAAGCCACCTCCGCTGCCTCAAATTAAGGTCTTTCTGCTTAAACAAATGCTGAAGACTGCGATGATCAGTGAATACCTCACAAGATACGTCATATAAATAGTGCCTCCAAATTTTCAAGGCATGAACTATAGCAGCCAACTCTAAGTCATGAATAGGGTAGTTCTTCTCATGGGGCTTTAGCTGACGAGAAGCATAAGCAATAACTCTACCCTCTTGCATCAACACACAGCCAATCCCAACTCTCGAAGCATCACAATATACAATATATGAACCTGTAGCTGATGGTAAAACCAATACTGAAGCTGTGGTCAAAACTGTCTTGAGCTTCTTAAAGCTCTCCTCACACTCATCTGACCATAAATGGAGCACCTTTCTGAGTCAACTTGGTCAAGGGCGACGTAATGGATGAAAACCCTAAACAAACCGGCGATAATAGCCTGCTAATCCGAGAAAACTACGGATCTCTGTGGCTGAGGACTGTCTAGACCAACTCTGCACTGCTTCTATCTTCTTTGGATCAACCTGGATACCTTCACTGGACACTATGTGTCCCAAGAATGCCACAGAACGTAGCCAAAATTCACACTTGGAGAATTTAGCATAAAGCTTCTCCTCCCTCAATCTCTGCAACACTACACGCAAATGTTTGGCGTGCTCCTCCTAGCTACACGAGTACACCAGAATGTCATCAATAAATACAATAACAAAAGAATCCAGATAAGGCCGAAATACACTGTTCATCAAATGCATGAACGATGCTGGGGCATTGGTCAGCCCGAAAGACATGACTAGAAACTCATAGTGACCATATCTAGTCCTGAAAGCTGTCTTAAGAATATCCGAGTCCCTAATTTTTAATTGGTGATAGCCCGAACGAAGATCAATTTTTAAAAACACCCTCGCTCCCTGAAGCATATCAAATAAGTCATCAATGCGAGGTAAATGATACTTGTTCTTCACTGTTACCTTATTTAACTGCCTGCAGCCAATGCACATTCTCATTGTGTCATCTTTCTTCTTCACAAACAGAACTGGCGCAACCCACGGTGACACACTAGGCTGAATGAACCCCTTGTCTAGGAGCTCCTGAAGTTGCTCCTTCAATTCTTTCAACTCTGCTGGTGCCATACGATATGGCGGAATAGAAATGGGCTGGGTGCCCGACACCAAGTCAATGCCAAAATCGATATCCCTATCCGGCGGCATGCCCGGTAGGTCTGCAGGAAATACATCAGGAAAATCCCTCACAACGGGGACAGAATCAATACTAGGAGTCTCAGCTTCAACATCTCGCACAAAAGCTAGATACGATAGACAACCCTTCCCAACCATACACTGGGCTTTCAAGAGGGAAATTACTCTGCTAGGAACATAATCAGTCATACTATGCCACTCGATCCTCGGAACACCCGGAATAGCCAAAGTAATTGTCTTAGCATGACACGGAGATAGCCAATCCATGCCTAGAATAACATCAAAATCTACCATGCTCAACAACAATAAATCAACTCGGGTCTCCAGACCCCCAATAGTCACAATACAAGACCGATACACATGGTCTACAATAATGGTATTGCCCACCGGGATAGATACGTGCACGGGTAAAGCAAGACATCCTTGGGTCGTACCTAAATGATGAGCAAAATATGAGGACACATAAGAATAGGTGGATCCGGGATAAAATAAGACAGAGGCATCTGTGTGGCAGACTGAGATAATACCTGTGATAACAGCATCTGACGCAATGACATCTGTCCTGCCTAGAATAGCATAGAAACGAGCCTGGCCACCGCCTGATCGTCCTCCCCCTCTGGGGCGACCTCTAGCTTCCTGGCCTCCACCCCTAGCTGGCTGGGCAGGTGCTGAAGAAACTGGAGCAGAAGACGAAGGTTGGCCCCTCTGTTGAAACTGACCACCACGAAGTCGAGGACACTGCCTCTTTATATGACCAAACTCTTCGCACTCGTAGCAACTACCAGGTATTGGAGAAGGGAACTGGAGGGAACCCCTTGCACCTGAATGACCAGCCGATGCACTCGGCGTAGATGAACCCTGAACTGAAGGGGCATAGGATGAGCTCTGAGCTGGGGGAGTGTTAAGTAAAGACTGGCCCTGCTGAAATCCCTGATGACCACGGTCTGAAGATGTCCTACTATACTCTGGATGGGTCGGCTGAGGAGGTCTGAAGGAACGACCTCTACCACGCTGGAACTGGCCCCTAGACGGAGCACCACTGAAATTGCCTAAACCTCTGGGCCTCTTAGCCTCCCTCTCCTCTCTCTCTCTGCGGCGAACTGTCTCAATATCACGAGCGATGTCAACCACCTCCTCGAACGAAGCACCCAATACTCTCTTTCTAGTCATCAAAATGCGGAGAGAGTAGTTAAGACCATTCACGAATCTCTGGATCATCTCATGATCTGTCGGAATCATCCAAGTAGCATGACGAGCCAACTGTGAAAATATGATCTCGTACCGAGTCACGGACATATCTCCTTGAGTCAACCACTCAAACTGCCTACGCAGCTCCTCTCTGCGGGACTGAGGTACATACTTCTCCAGAAATAGAGTGGAGAACTGCTGCCAAGTAAGGGGCGTTGTACCAACAGGTCTACGCCTTTCAAAATCTTCCCACCAGGTAAATGCAGCTCCCTGGAACTGAAATGTAGTAAAAGATATACCACTCGACTCCAAAATCCCTGCGGTGTGAAGCATACGCTGACACTTGTCAAGAAAACCCTGGGCATCCTCGCCCTCTACACCGCTGAATGTCGGAGGCTGGAGCCTACCAAATCTCTCGAGACGACGCTACTCATCGTCTGGCATAGCTGGGACCACAAAGTTCTGAACTGGTGCAACCGGCTGAGCTGGAACAGCTTCCGGTGTCTGCAATCCCTGTACAACCTGTTCAGCTGTGCGATTAACAGGAGTATGTGTGCCTTCCCTGGCTTGTGAAGTAGTTGCGGCTGTAGAGGCTAAGACCGCCTGAGCTAGGCCAATGCAAACTATCAAAATCTGAGCCAAGGTCTCCTGAAGACCCGGAATCACGATAGCCATAGCTGGTGCTCGAACTGGTACAGCTGCTGGAGCCTGATCTGGAACTGGGTCAGCTGGTGGATTAACAGGTGCTGCTCGCGCTACTCTACCTCTGCCACGCCCACGACCGCGTCCACGGCCTCTGGTGGCATCAGTGGGTGGCACTGGTGGTCGTCCACCTCATCCAGTAGCGCGAGTCCTCGCCATCTGCGAGAGAATAGAATGATAGAAAATATTTTTAGTGTTCGGATCAACAAAGTTGCACGACAAGAATTTCAAGAATATGAAGTTTTCCTAAAGGTTCTGCAGCCTCTCGAGGATAAATACAGACGTCTCCGTACCGATCCGCGAGACTCTACTAAACCGGCTCATAACTCGCGAGACCAATTAACCTAGGCTCTGATACCAACTTGTCACGACCCCAACCCCGGTCATAATGGCACCCAACACACTGCTAGGCAAGCCCGACCATTCATCAACATTATCCCAAAATTCTTATTCAGATTATAGATAAATATCACAGAGAATTTACTAAGTCATCACTCTCAAGTGTATAATTAATAATAAAATCTGCGGAAATTCAACTAAAATACCACACCATAGACCAATAGAATCCGGTGTCACGAATATGAGCCTCTAATACAGAATATTCACCTATTACAAGTCTGTTTAGGAAAAATGCAGAATAAAAGATAGAGGTAGAGGGGAGAGATCAAGGTTGCGAACACCATGCAGCTACCTCAATACTCCCCGATACTGCTGCTCAGCTAAACAAATCCTCACTCAGCATGTGGTGTACCTGGATCTGCACGCAAGGTGCAGGGAGTAATGTGAGTACTCCGACCCAGTGAGTAATAAACATAAATAAAGGCTGAGAATAAGAAATCGTGGAAAAATACAAAGTAAACTATAACTGGCAGTTTAGAACAACAATAGTGAAGCAACAAGTCAATTAAATCAGAGTACCAAATACTGAGACGAGTATAACAGATAAAAACAAATGCATGAGTGCATGCAATGCATATGATGGTACTCTCTAGTATCCACTGCAGCGTGCAGCCCGAGCCATCCATTTTATTTATCGTCGACGGCGCTCACTGGGGGTGTGTACAGACTCCGGAGGGGCTCCTACAGCCCAAGCGCAATATCAAGTCATCTCGTGGCATCAAATCTAGGCCCTCGGCCTCATATTAATATCAGTATAATCAAACGGGCTCTCAACCTCAATATCAATATAACACTGCTGCGCGCATGCAGCCCGATCCATGCTCAGTCCAGAAATCATCATAAGCCCCTTGGACATTTGTAAAACAGTAGTTCTCAGCCCGAAATATCATTTAGAAATATCATTTAAGTTTTTAAATCTTAGAAAGATGGTTGAGTTTGCAAAACAGTATTTAAAACCTTGGACTGAGATCAAATGATATGCATGTATGCGAAAACAGTGATGTCAATCCCTAAAGGATTTAAATAATTGGCAAGAAGCCCAAATGTAACAATTAAATCCAAGTAAGGATGATTCTCAATTTAGTTCAAGTAGAAAATACGGTAAAAACATCTCTCGGGACGGACCAAGTCGCAATCCCCAACGGTGCTCTACCCCACGCCCGTTATCCGGCGTGTAAGTTACCTCAATATAGCGTTACGATGTGAAATTCCGGGGTTTCAAACCCTCAGGACATCATTTACATCAATTACTCACCTCAAACTGGCCAAAACTCTAGCTCGTTATGCCCTTGCCTCTCAAATTGGCCTCCATGCGCGTCGAATCTATCCAAAATTAGAACGAATATGTCACAATATGCTAAGGGAACATAGCCCAAGCGAAAACATTCGAAAATATCATAAAATTTCGAAATTAGCAAAACCCGAACCCCGAGCCCACGTCTCGGAATCGGGTAAAATTTACATTTTTAGAATCCTCATACTCTCATGAGTATAACCATACCAAAATTATCCAATTCTGATACCATTTGGTCCTTCAAATCATCATTTTACATTTTTGAAAGGTTCCACAATTTTCTTCCCAAATTCCATCTCAAATCACGAATTAAATGATGAATTCAGTGATAGATTCATGTACTCTAACCAAATCTGAGTTAGAATCACTTACCCCAATCAATTTCTTGAAAAACCTTCGAAAAATCGCCAAAATTCGAGCTCTCTAGGTCAAAATATCAAATAAAACCTAAAACCTCGTATTTATAGGGTACCCCTCGGATTCTGACACCGCTGACCGCACAAAAATGACCGCGGTCCGCGCAAAACCAGCAGGGTCCGCGCAAAAACGACCGCGGCCGCGCAGGTCTTGCTCTGCAAGGACATGCTTTAGTATTTTGGCCATAAATTTTGCTACAGATGTCCAAATTGTGATATCTTTACCGTTCTGGAAACTAGCAACAAAGGGCTACAACTTTCATTTTTAAATCACCTCAAAATTCCTTGTGGATCAAAAGATATGAGCTTCCGAAGTAGGACCAGCAACCTGCAGTGTTCAGTGACCGCGGCCTCTTTGACGCGGTCAGTGCTAGGCCAGCGCGCCCATCGCGGAAAGGAGTGCGGTCCGCGCCACAACTGCTGCCCCCTCCATTTTCTAAGTTCCGGGGTATCCGTACTCGCTCAAAACTCACTCGAAACAAGCCCGAGGCCCCTGGGACCTCAACCAAAAGTACCAACGCATCCTAAACATTATTCAACCTCGTTCCAATCATCAAAACACCTCGACTAACACCAAAAATCATCAAATCACATCGAATTCAAGCCTATGAATCTCAAGAACTTCCAAATTCCATTTTTGATCAAAAATCCAACCAAACCACGTCCGAATGACCTCAAATTTTGCAGACAAGTCCAAAGTGACATAGCGAAGTTACAAAAACTCTCGAAATTCCATTCCGACCCTCGGATCAAAATCTCACCTATCAACCGGAATTCGCCAAAATACTAACTTTTGCCAATTCAAGCCTAATTCTACACCGTACCTCCAAAACCACTTCTGATCACTCTCCTAAGTTACAAATCACCTCCCGAAGCTAACCGAACCATCGGAACTCACATCCGAACCCTCTAACACATAAGTCAACATCTGGTTGACTTTTCCAACTTAAGCCTTCTTAAGAGAGACTAAGTGTCTTATTTCTTATTAAAACCACTTCAAATCAACTCGATTACACAAGATATGGATAATGAAGCATAAGGAAGCTGAAAATGGGGAAAACGGAGCGGTAACTTATGAGACGACTGGCCGGGTCGTCACACAATGGTCCATTGGAGGTATCTGAATATATGTTTTCAGTGTCTTTGTATTGGCGAAGAACTAAATCTTTCCAATAAGCTTACTGAGAAAGCTATATCTGGTCAGAAATTATTGGCAAGATACATTAATGCCCCAATTGCACTAAGATATGGTACTTCGGCACCAAGAAGCTCTTCATCATTTTCATGAGGTCGGAATGGATCTTTCTTTATATCAAGTGATCTCACAACCATCGGGGTACTCAATGGATGTGCTTTATCCATATAGAATCGCTTTAAAATCTTTTCGGTGTATGTTGATTGATGGACAAATATTCCATCTTTCATATACTCAATTTGTAGACCAAGACAAAATTTTGTCTTTCCAAGATCTTTCATTTCAAATTCTTTCTTCAAACAGTCTACTGTTTTTGGAAGCTCCTCAGGAGTTCCAATGATATTTAAATCATCAACATACACAGCGATTATAACAAATTCAGATCCAGACCTTTTTATAAAGACACAAGGACAAATTGGATCATTCTTGTACCCTTGTTTCAACAGGTATTTTCACTTAGGCGATTGTACCACACATGACCTGATTGTTTCAATCCGTATAAAAATTTCTGAAGCTTTATTGAACAAGTTTCTCTAAAACTTTTATATGCTTCTGGTACTTTAAATCCCTCAGGTACTTTCATAAAAATTTCGTTGTTTAATGATCCATACAAATAGGTTGTAACAACATCCATTAGATGCATATCAAGTTTTTCTTGCACTGCCATATTTATGAGATACCTGAAGGTGATAGCATCCACTACAGGAGGATATGTCTCCATATAATCAATTCCAGGCCTTTGGAAAAACCTTTGTGCCACAAGTCGCGCTTTATATCTAACGACTTTATTTTTATCATTTCGTTTTTGCACAAAAACCCATTTATACCCTACTGGCTTTATGCCTTCAGGTGTTCGAACTATGGGTTCGAAGACTTCACGTTTTCCAAGGTTAAGTCTGCCTAGATAGCGTCTTTACATTTTGGCCAATCATTTCTTTGTCTACATTCATTGACAGATTTTGGTTCAAGATCCTATCTTGTTGCATTATTTCAACAACAACATTATAAGCAAAAATGTTATCGATAAAAATATTATTTCGGTTCCATCTTTTCCCGGTTGAGACGTAACTTATTGATATCTCTTCATTTTTATTATTTTCAGGTACCTGGACCTCCCCTAAGGTCTTATCATTTGTTACGTCTTGGGGCTCTTCTTGAGCCACTACCTCTGTGTTATGTTCACTTTGATCACTTGCTCCTTTACTTCAAGCATGGCTTAGACTCATTTGCTTTAATTAATTGTACGGCCGGTATATCATCTCGAATTGGAGCATTAGCAGCTGGAATATGTGACTTAGCCACCCTTGGTAGGTCAGTGAATGCATCTGACAATTGATTTGCAATATTTTACAAATGAATAATATTTTGAACCTCTTGTTCACATTGATTTGTTCGAGGATCTAAATGAGACAGTGATAATGCATTCCAATTTATCTTCTTTTTCAGCTACTTATTTTCCCCCCCTAATATTAGATATACTGATTCATCAAAATGGCAATCAGAAAATCTTGCCGTAAATAAATCTCCAGTCATCGGCTTTAGATATTTTATAATAGAAGGAAACTCATATCCAACATATATCCCCAACCTTCTTTGAGGACCCATCTTTGTGCATTATGGTGGAGCAATTGGAACATATATCGCACAACCAAAGATTCTAAGATGGGAAATATTTAGCTCCTGACCAAAAGCCAATTGCAATGGGGAGACTTTATGATAACTTGTGCCTGTGGGCCTTATCTGCACAAGTGTTGCTGCGTGCAAAATAGCATGACCCCATACTGAAGTGGGAAGTTTTGTTCTCATATGCATTGGTCTAGTGATTAATTGGAGGCGTTTGATCAATGATTCTGCTAGACCATTTTGTGTATGAACATGAGCAACCGGATGCTCAATTGTTATCCCAGTTGAAATACAATAATCATTAAAGGCTTGGGATGTAAACTCACCAGCATTATCAAGACGAATTGTCTTAATTGCATAATCTGGAAATTGTGCTCTTAGCTTTATTATTTGAGCCAACAATCTCGCAAATGCCATATTGCGAGTTGATAGTAAGCACACATGTGACCATCTTGTAGATGCATCTACCAAAACCATATAATATTTGAATGGTCCATATTGAGGGTGAATGGGCCCACATATATCACCCTGTATACGTTCCAAAATTGCAGAGGATTTCATCCTAACTTTAATAGTTGATGGTCTAATAATTAATTTTCCTTGAGAACATGCAACATAAGAGAATTCCTTAAATTGAAGAATCTTCTGATTCTTCATTGCATGTCCATGTGAATTCTCAATTATTTTATGCATCATATTAGAACCAGGATGCCCAACCGGTCATGCCAAATAATAAAATTATCTTGATTAGTAAACTTCTCGTTTACTATGGCATGTGTTTCAATCCTGCTAATACTTGTGTAGTATAAGCCGGAGGAAAGAGCAGGTAACATTTCAAGCACATATTTCTTACCGGACATTATTGTAGTAATATAAAGATATTCAATCTTTTCATCATTTGTAGTCTCAATATGATAGCCATTTTGGCGAATATCTTTGAAACTTAATAAGTTTCTTTGAGATTTACTACAATATAGTGCTTCATCAATAGCCAAATTTGTTCCTCCTGGTAGTAATAAATTGGCTCTTCCAGAACCTTCAATTAATCTTGTACTACCGGATATTGTATTAACATTCGCTTCTTTCATTACCAAATAAGAGAAATATCTCTTATCTTTTAAAATAGTGTGTGTTGTAGCACTATCCAGAAGACATATATCATCTTTATTAATCTTGAGTCCAACTGAAGACTAGAGAATTTTCATATTCTTCATAAAAAAAATAAAAAATACATCATAAGAAATATGAAAGACAAACCAAAAAAAACATTAAGAAATATATTAGGAATGTAGAAACTAGCAACACATGATGCATTAGGAAAATACACTCAAGACAAATAAACTAGTTGCAAACATAAAAATAATAATTTTTATAGCTTCATTCCCAGTAAGATGATTAGTTTTTCAGTCAATATCCTCAAAGAAGTCTCTAGCTTCTAAATGAGTAATATTTGTTAGGCCTCCAAAATCATCATCTTTATATGCAAGATGTGCCTTAGAATCATATTTGTTTGAGGGACCTGCTTCATCATCATTATTTTGAAAGGTCAAGTATGCCTCTACATTATTTTCTTTTTTTCTTTCTGAGAGAGGCTTGATAAAGTTTGACAAAATGATCTGGCGTACGACAAATGTGTTCCCAATGACCATTCATACAACATCGGTGACACATACTAGTTTTACCTTTTGAATGATTAATTTGAGAACCCTTATTGTTCTCCAATTTATTTCCACCATAATGACGATAATTGTTTCATCCCCTGCCACGTCCACGTTTACGACCATGTCCACTACCACGGTAATTATTTTGTTTTCTGTCAAACTTATCATATGTTGCTACAGTATTCACTTCCGGAAATGGAGCTGACCCAGTGGGACGGACTTCATGATTTTTCATTAATAGAGTATTATTCTGCTCTGCCACAAGTAGGCATGTGATTAACTCAGAATATTTCTTAAAACTTTTTTCACGGTATTGTTGTTGTAGCACCACATTTGAAGCGTGAAAAGTAGAAAATATTTTTTTCAACAAGTCCTCATCTGTGATAGTGTCTCCACATAATTTTAGTAGTAGAACTGACTTTAAAGATAGCAAAATTATACTCACTTACGGTTTTAAAGTCTTGCAGCCTTAAATGTATCCACTCATACTGAGCTTTCGGTAATACCGTAAGTTTTAAGTGGTCATACCGATCCTTCAAATTAATCCATAATTCAAGTGGATCTTTTACGGTTAAATATTCAGTTTTTAACCCTTCATGTAGATGATGACAAAGGAAAATTATGGCCTTCGCTTTATCCTGATTTGATGCTTCATTTTCTTGTATAATAGCATTTCCAAGACCTTTAGCGTCAAGGTGAATTTCAGCATCAAAGACCCATGATAAATAGTTCCTCCCGGTGATGTCAAATGCCACAAATTCAAGTTTTGATAAATTTGACATAGTGAAAACTATCATAAAAGATGAATAAGTTAGAGAAATAATTATAATAATAAACAATTAATGAAAACAAAACGATTAAAGTAAAAGAAATGAAAATAGAGTTATATCATGTTAACAATCTACTATTTCATTTTATTCTTGCCATAAAGTAGAAATTACATACTTGTTTCATTTCACTTTATATTATTGATATATATGTGTTAATAGAATTGAACGTGACTAACATTATTTATATGTTCCAATAAATATAAAGTAATTAAAAAATTATTGCTTGTCAATTCATTTCTCACAGTTCTTCAAAATGCCTTAAAGATATGTTTTGATCCAGGGAGTCCATGACATTAGTGCATAGCTAGTTTGATGACTTTGAGGTCCTCTAAGAGTTGAGCACGGAAGGAAATAGTTATTTTATCACTGTAATGTACTTAAACTATTTAAGATGCCCAAGAGCACAAGTAATCTGCAAACAATGAGCATATGATATGTACTGTCATAATAAAATGATTATAATGATACATACCTTAATAAAATATGGCTCAACTTAGCGGGAGTTAAGAATAAAATTAGAGCTTCATGCTGATAACGTGTTATAAAATAAAAACAATGCAGTAAAATGTAAATAAGAAGAGATAGAAAGAAGGAAGAAGTCTTTTCTTCTTTCACTTTGGTGTATCTTTCCATTGCAATTACATAGCCTTTTATAGGCATAAAAAGTAAAGATGATGGACATAAAGTAGGAGATTTAATCTTTAAGCTATTCACAACATAGGCATCCAATGTAGCATCCAATATACAAACTATGCTATTCACAATATGAGCATCCAATGTACAAACTATTTATAATATTTCTAACAATAAACACAAAAAATGACTCATTTTCCGGAGAAGAATGCTTCTATCATGTCAAACACAGAGTAATAATTTGGGTTTGAGAAAAAATACCTCTTCGTCTTTCAAACGACAATATTTCTTTTTTCGTCTCTATCAAAAGAAATGACAAGTTAATAAATTTGAATGCAATTTAACTTAAATTTTTCATTTTACCCTTAATAATAAATTTTTACGGCTACATAAATATTATAATATATTTAAAATTATAAATTTCAAAAGCCTCATAATCATTCAAATACTAACATATTGAAGATCAAATTTCAGCAATTATTTTTAAACATCATGCTCAGTCAAACTTTATTTCATAAATTGAAACTCAAGGAAATAAATAATCGGTCAAACTTTTACATGTGATAATTTTGTTCAATGCTAGTATTAATATAAATATCCCCGTTTATAAAAAAGGAAATAGATAATTGGGGTGGTGGAATTGACGGTTATGATTCAAAAAGAAGATTGTCTAAGGTGGATGGATGATGCTACGCCGAAGCTAAACTGCAGGATTGAACATTGCGTTGGGAATGCTATTTACTAAACTTTTTTGGAAGCAGATAGGAGTGAATAAGGATATACTATCCCATGGTCAAAGCTGTCCTCGCCTTATCATTATTTTATTTTGGAAATTTCTCAGTTGTCTTTTCCGAGATTTTAACTTGATTAACAATACCTTTATCCTTTTCATGTAAATGATATAACTTTACTGAAAAATATGTAACTAGCATAAACATTGAATCTAGGAGTTAATATGTCCGCCATGTAGAAATATTATGATGGTTGCCTTATTTGGATGGTGAGATTTGTTGTGGAGCAAGGTTGTGTTAGTTATAGTCTTTAATTCAAACGTAAAGATTTTATCCTACGTCTTATTTAGTCGGCCCCATTTAATTTATATCTACTTTTTAAAAAAAGTTTAAATAGTACTCAAAGTGCAGCATTTTCCTCCTCCTCCCTTTTTTTTTTCTTTTTCTTCTTCTTCTCCTTCTTTGGTGTGAAAACAAAGATGGCGGTAGATTTTTATGATGTTTGTAAGCAAGTTTTAAGGTAGTTTATAATATTTTATAGTAGTGAGTTGCTGTGACGCTCCTTTCTTTGCTGATGCTTAGAGTTTCTTCTTCTTAATTGCAAAATGGGTTTCTCATATTTGTTCTTGCTGTTTTAATAAATTGATGATTGGAATTTATTCTTTATGATATTTGGAGGTTATGTTTTAAGTTTGAGCTCATTTGAAGTAGATTTAGGTGTTGAATCGTGTGTTGGATAGTTGAAATTCAAATAACAAATTTATGTTTCTGGACAATTTGCAATTCACATCTATTTGGGCCTTAAGTGCATGAAAATATAGGTTGTACTCCATACCTATTTGACCTTAACTGCATCTTTAGTGTAATTTTTTCACTGGCCTTAGATCTATTTGGCCTTAAATGCATTTAAGTGTAATTTTTTCACTTCAAATCTATTTGACCTTAAGTTCATGAAAACATTTGTTGCACTTTAAACCTATTTGGCCTTAAGTGCAATTTTTGTACTTTAGACTTAATTGGCCTTAAGTGCATTGCACAACAGATTATTTTTTTTTTCTTTAACTTCAGACCCGTTAAGTCTGAAGTAGATCCTAAAGTAGGTAGACTTGTAAACTTTTGTGCAAAGTGTGTATAAGCTTTAATGGTGATCCCAAAATTGGGTAGAGATGCAAATGTCCCAATTCTAACGCCATTAATGTTTTAATGAAGTATGGTGAACCGATTGATATGTTAGCATGAGAATATAAATACAAGAACTGGAGAAAAATAAACACATATAGTGCGAGTTCAAATATGCAATAGCTGATAATTCAATCAGGGTCCAAGTAAATATGACCGTTACCCGAGTAAAAGACAGAGAGAATCAGGTTGAGAAACCTGAAATAAACTCTGTCCGAATCACTAATCAGCCAAACGGAGAAGCAAGAATGGTAGGTGGAAGGACATTAATATACAAGTGCATATGTGGTATTTTATTAATGCATCTGACAGGGAAAGGACTTCCTGCTCTATTTGTTAAACATTAAAATTTAAAAATATAAGAGGCAAGGAAAAGAAAACATTTAAACAGCAAAAATTGAAATAAAAAATATCTCACCAAGAAATCTAACAGGCTGGCACGTTCCAGATTGTGGCTTCTAGCCTTAAACATTTTGGTGAAAATTGAAAAAAAAAAGGAATAAAAGTTAAAGGAAAGAAACAAAAAAGACCACAGTTAACAACTGTAAATAATTTTTTCTTTCTTTCTTTTGGTCCTACCAAAAAGCAATATTGATATTGCGGTGTTAGGCTCATAGAGGGACACTGATCACTTCTATAATTATCGCATATTTGTGTATATCTGTTAGTTAGTAAGTAAAAAAGAAATGAAACAATCTTGTTGCACAATCACATCATGTTGAAATTTTCTAATTATATTGTAATTAATCAGTGCTTTTCTTTAAAGAAAAAAAGAATGTAAGTCTTATTGCCTTTCAGTATTCGATAACTGGTCATGTTGCAAATTCGAATATGATTATATCTATTCTTCTTGGTAGGGGTGTGCAAACCGAACCGAAAAATCGCACCGAACCGAAAAATCGCACCAAACCGAAAAGTCAAAACTAAATCGATTAAAAAATCCGACATGGTTTGGTTTGATTTGGTTTGGTATTGAGTAAAAAAATCCGAACCAACCCGGCATATAAATATATAATTTTTATATATACTTTTAAGATTTTATATAGAATTTTCTTTAAAAAATATCTAGAAATATTTGGGATTCTCTTGCGGGATATAAATTTTAATAGAATATGAAGTGCTCCATATTTATTGACCTTAAATAATGGGTTATTATCACTTTCTTATTAAGTGTTACTGAAATGCGTCTATCTCTTTGTTCTTCCATATTCATATCATATGTTAAGATCTATTAAACTTTTATATCTTTTTCGATGGTTATTAATATTTAGGTATCATATTGATTTTATGTTTAATTACTAAATTCGGTTAACCTGAAAGTGTATAGCAACGAAAAATTATTGTCAGACGACTAACTATTATGTGTTACTAATAGAATTCTTCCATAAGAATATTTTAATAGATAATATGTTTGCCAATTTTTTATATTTTTACTAAATAAATATTTACTTATCAAATATTTAACAAAGTAAGATTGAAATAATTTTTAAGTAACAAAAACCCCAAAAATCCAAAAAACCCGACAAAACCGAACCAATCCAAACCGATATAGTTGGTTTGGTTTGATTTTGATAAAAACCAAACCAACCCGGTCCATGTACACCCGTGCTTCTTGGTATTACCATAGGTCTTTTCTACTTTCTCAATAATAAATATTCCAAAACATTGTCCTTTACTGAAAAAAGCATTTTTGACCCTTTTGATGGCTAAATAAGTGGTAGGTCATTTATGGACAATGGCGTAGCTAGGATTCTTTTCTCGCTTTTCTAATGGTGATTAGATTCGTGAAGTTCTGATGTATGTTAGAGCAGGCCCTGCTTGACCAATGATTGAACGAAAAATCTTCAAATCTGTACTTCCTTTTTATTGCTTCTTTATTCTCTAAACCTTTTGAACATTAGATCCGAAAGGTAGAAAAGAGAACCTTTAAAAAAAATAGGACCATAATGCAGAAAGGAATACCAAATCCTAGCTCTGAAATCCATTCTTTATTTTGTGGGGCCATTTAGTAACCGATATAATTTGGGATAATATTAAGTCCATCATTATTATAATCCCTATGCTGACAAAAAAAATCCCTACATAACTTTGTATGCGAACCAAACAACTGACTCAACAAACCTAACAGTACCAGACATGATTGCAAAAAATAGTTCACCGGTTCCACTGAATGCTCATATGCAGTTATACTTCAGATGCGAATAAATTGGAGAAGTATTAGAAGGGAAAGCTTACCAAGAGAACCAGTGCACTATTTAAGAATAGCATAGATAGTTCAGTACAAATAGAAAATATCAGACTTCAAAGTTCAAACTACGGAGAGCTTCTGTAATGACTGAGCCGGGAAATATATGGCAGTTTTCCTGTGGAACAAGACCCAGAATATGATAACATGACATGGAATTTTTCTGATTGTACCCGTTTCAAATGAGGCTCCTTACAAAAGAAAAAAATCATAACTAGGTCTTACAAAAGTGAAAAAGAAGACCTTTGCAAACAGACGACACCAAAATTTTGTTTATACAACTGATGCCTCTTAGGCAGTCATCACTCATCTTTGCACTACTTCTTTGCACCACTGGAGGACTCAGGCTGTGGTTTTATTATATTTAATTGACCACCATCCTTAGTAGCAAATGTAGCTGCTTTTACTTCATTGCAGTGATTTATAAACTTTGTCAACTCCTGGTCGCAGAAAAGAACAATGCAAAATAATGAGACAAATGCAATCAATAAAAAGCGCAATAGCTATATCAATTCTTGCTTTTGAGATAAATCTAGGAATTCCACTTAGAGTTGCCACATAATTATTTTGAAACTCGACATCGCAAAAAATACCGCGACGCAACAGTAAAACTTATTACTTCTTATATAACTAACTTATCTTATGTGATGAGCATGGAGTTTCTTAAAATTTACTTATATGTTAGCAAAGGACAAAATTATTCAATAAGTACTTGGATAAGTTTATTGGAGGAAACTTCACATGATTGTCCAAGTAGAATTGTTTACCTGAATATAACCTTTATGGAGATGTGAGCTACGGTAAAATACTGTTATCTGTGGATTCATGTAAAAGACTCGAAATCCCAAAATGGAAAGTACATCATATAAATTGGAACAGGCTAATAGAGGGAGTTGAACTAGTACTAAAACTTAAAAACACCAGTGAAGCTGGAATATTGAATACCCTTTATGAGGTCAATCAATCCAACATGCTAAAAGGTTAATGCAAACACAAGATGACAAAACAATCTAATTTTACCAATATCATTATAATTTAGTTAATGGCTGCTTCTAAGTGACAATGAATAGATAGTTTTGCAAAAAAGCACATAGACACAGACTTAATCATTTGCTAAAAACCAGCAATTGAATTGTTAAAGCAGTCAATGCCCAAGTTCCCTTTACCAACTGAGTCAGCTTGTCACGTACAGAGATACCACTATACATTACCATTTAAACCTGTATATTAGTTGAGCAAATGATTTGATACTAAAATTTTAAAGTTGAAGGTACAGCTGAATAACTTTTTCTTCAACCACAGAAATCATGCCAGCAGTCAATAGTTTGAAGAAATTAATAAGTTTAAAGACTTTAACCTGAGCAATGGTATCTAAACAAAACATAGCTGGACGTACCCAACGCCAAGCGAAAAGAGAAAAACAAAGAAAGTGCAACTACATATTGTGCCGCCTACCATTTCGGTTCTTTCTGCTCCACTACATCCTTGTGTCCAGAATATATGAAATCAGCATAATATCATTCTTCATAACCCTAAACTTAACCACTTGTGGCATCTACATTCAAGTACTTGAAGGTTGCATAAATAAAAACAACCTAATGTTTGAGCAGAATTGATGCTTTTGCAAATCTATCACAGATAAGCTAAGCCTGACCAGTCTGAAGTCTTTCAGCTCTTTTAAGCAGAAAACAAACCAGATGTGTTACCCTACTATAGCACCCTAATCACTTTTTATTTATTCATTTATCAGGAGCACGCTAATAACTTATTTAACACCCTCCTCAAACACTCTTTTTAGTTTTGTTTGCACCGGTCCCATGTTTCCTCTGGGAATACAGAATTAAGACAGCAGACTAAGTGGACTATGAAACTCAAGGAAGCCCTTTACCAAAAAAAAAAAGAAAAAAAAGAGGATTTTAACTAGCCACCTTTCCACAAACCCACCCCTACTATTGTAGCAACTTTACACCCAGCAGTAACATATTACATTTCCTGATGCGAACCATATATATGCATAATACTTGGCAAAGAAAATAAGCTTCAACCGCAGCTCCACTGCTACTGTTTTCCCCACTATCCTGAACTTAATTAAAGTAAAAACGAAAAGTGACATAAGAAAATAATTTACAACACGTACGGGAAAAATGACTTTAGTCCTTTACGGGTCTAAGTAATTTTCCACTCTCTCCTACTCCTCCTAACTACTCCTACAAAACATATGCCCACTCCTATTCATCACCAAAAACCACACCCCTTCCTCAAACCCAACCTCCAGAACTATTACATTCTATGTACTCAATTACTCGTTTTTTGTGCTTGGATGATGTAAAATGTGTTCAAGTTTTTTTTCTTCCATTGGTAAATTGTTTTAGTTCAAAGACTAGTTTTGAGTTTTTACACTCTGGTTACAACAAGTGACATGAAGTAAACCGTTGAGATAATTTATCCCAGCTGGTGCAAAACATGCACCAGCTGTTGTTGTTGGTGGTGGTGGTGGTGCAAAACATGCTGGCAATTTATGTTAATTAAGCACATAAATAACTCAAAATACCATAAATTATAAACCTCAAAATCACAAAGCATGGATGAGAGAGTACTCACCCGATCGACATCCATCTGCTTTGTATTCTTTGACGGCTTCACAGCTCTTTTCCCTGCAATTGAGAATAGTTGTAAGCCCCAAATTAATAGACGCTATAACACAATCAATGGGACAACGCACAAAAGAAACAGATATATACCTTTGCGAATTTGAGGGGCTTTTCCATGACGACTAGGTACTGATTTCTTCTTCTGTTGCCCTTTGAATAGACCTGCCTTTTGTGTCATTTTTCAACCCTCTTCCTCAATTGGTTTGAACGGATGCTAGGGTTTTGTGGGATGCTAGGGTTTATATTTACCCGATTCGTCGAATTGCGGTTCTGAATGAACATATAGACCGGTTCGGGTCCTTCTATGTGGACTAACCGTGCACCGGTCTCGTTCTTGTTTTAATTTCTCTTCTTTTTTTTCTTTCATTTTTCTACTACCGATAATAATTGTTTTTCCTTTTTTTGCCTTGAAATTACTGTTCCCGTCCTATAAAGAATGGCACAATAATGGTCCTATTATAAAATAAAGACTGTAAAGTAAAGACATAAAGAGAAACTGATATATTATTCGAATTCAAACTGATGTACATAATGAACTGTAATCTCTTCTGTTTATAGAAGAAAGGAAGTTGTTGTGTAAGCTGCTACTGCAAGCTGCTGTGTAAGCTGCTACTACACCAGATATGAATAATCTTCTACTGAGAGCAATGTTTATCCATAACGGAGTACTGAATGGATAAGTTCATTGTATAGATAATCTTCTACTAGGGGTAATGATTATCCATAACGGAGTATTGAAAGGATAAGTTCATTGTACCCGGTATGAATAATCTTCTACAAGGGGTAATGTTTATCCATAACCGGGTACCGAAAGGATAAGCTTATTATATCTGGTATGGATAATCTTCTACCGAAGGTAATGTTTATCCATAATCGGGTACCGAAAGGATAAGCTTATTATACCTGGTATGGATAATCTTCTACTGGGGGTAATATTTATCCATAATCGGGTACCGAAGTGATAAGCTTATTCAGGAAGCTTATTTCCAATAGAGTAATAAATAGATAAACATATTTACGACGGAGTCCCATATGGATAAGCTTCTTCATGAAACTTATTTACAACAGAGTACTAAATGAACATCCATAATATAATATATTTATAATACTCCCCCTTGGATGTTCATTAAAAGATAATGTGCCTCATTAAAACCTTACTAGAAAAAATCCCGTGGGAAAAAAATTAAGTGAAGGAAAAAGAGTGCACATATTTAGTAATACGCATTGCTGGCTGCCTCATTAAAAACCTTATAAGGAAAACCCCGTGGGAAAAACCTTAGTAAGGGAAAAAGAGTACAACGCGCATTTTACTCCCCCTGAAGAAAACCTTATTTCAAATATTTGAGTCTCCGCATTCCAATCTTGTAAACCATATTCTCAAAAATTGAAGTTGGTAAAGACAATTTGCTGGATTGTCATTTGAACTAATTTGATGTACATCAATGTCACAAATTTCCTGAAGATCATGTATGTAGAATAATTCTGGTGAAATGTTCTTCGTTCTATCTACTTTTTATAAATCTCCCTTTAATAGGGCTATGCATGAAACATTGTCTCCGTATAATATTGTGGGTCTTTTATCACATTCCAACCCACATGTTTCTCAAATGAATCACTGATCTCAATCATATTCACTCCCTGCTTGCCGGTTTGAGATCGAGCTTTATGGGTATCGGATAAATAACCTGCATCTGCATTACCAATACGATCTGCACCACTTTTGTTAGCATTAGCAAGATAAATAAGTGCACCATCTACACCGAGATAGAGTATTTCAGGACCAAGGAGCTCCTCATCCTCTTCTAGAGGTTGGAACGGATCCTTATTCACTTCAAGTGATTGAATATTCATTGGTGTACTTAATGGGTACACTTTGTCCATGTAAAAGTATTTTTAAGACCCTCTTGGAGCTCTTCCGGAGTTCCAATAAGATTTATGTCACCAACATAAACAGCAAGTGTAACAAATTTTGATGACATTTTCTTTATAAAAATACATGGACAAATAACATAATTTATGTAACTTTCTTTCAGCAAATATTTACTGAGGCGATTATACCACACGCGCACAGATTGCTTTAAACCGTACAAAGATCTTTATAATTTGATCGAGTACATTTCTCAAGACTTTGAATTATATGCTTCGGGCATTTTCAATCCTTCAAGGATCTTCATATAGATTTAGCCAAATAAGTCATATAGGTTAAGACTTGTATCTAAATGGTATGACATCTTCAAGTGTCTGGACTGCTAGTCCGATCCTCACAATCTTTTACAATATTGTGCACTATATTGTATTAAATATATCGTCGACGATCATTTTGTGTCAGTTCCGAAGCGACATAACTTGTGGAGATCTCATCACTTTCTTTATTTTCAGGTACCTGAACTTTTTCGGGAGTTTCATGAAATGTTATGTCGTGGGCTCTTCTAGAGCTTATTTCCTCCTCATTATGATCATTTTGATCATTAGCTCCTACTATTTTTCAAGGATTGTTACCTTTGGAACCGATTGGTCTACCACGCTTCATGCGTACAGTAAACTCTATCCTTCAGGGACTTTAATTTTAATAGGAGCATTTGCAGCTGAAATATGATATTTAATTTTGGATCAGCAAATGCTTCTGGCATTCGACTTGAATTATCTTCTAAGTGAGGATCATGATAATTCGATTCATATAGCATATTTTTCAACTGTTTATTCCATCCCCCAAATGTTAGAAAAACTAACATATATCCCCAATCATCTTTGGGAAACATATCTTTGTGTATTATGGTAGAGAAATTAATCATATACCACACAACAAAAGATAGTAAAAATATTTGATTTCTGATCCTAAACCAATTGTGAAGGGAGGACTTATCATATATTGTTGATCTGATGCATACAAGTGTTGCTATATGCAATTTAGAAAATCTTAGACCAACACATGAAGCTTTGTTCTCATAAGCAATGGTTTAGCCATTAATAGGAGGTATTCAATGCTAAACCAGCTTGGATATAAACCAGCATTATCAAGATGAACTGTCTTGATTTCATAATCTGAAAATTATGCTCTTAATCGAGAAAAGCAATTCCAAATGCCAAACTGCAGGTTGACAATAATTACACATGTAACCATCTCATATATGCACCTATAAGTGGTTCACATGATAGGTGAACGGGCCCATATTCACCTTTTATATATTTCAGAATCAGGGGTCTTAGTCCCAACTTTAGCTGGTATAATCAATTCATTATGAGAACAAGCAACACATGAGAATTCCTGAAGAATCTTCTAGTTCTTTAGTATATGCTTATCTGAATTCTCAAATAGCTCATTTAAAAATGGCAAATGAAAACTTCAAGTTTATCATGTCATGTGCTATCTCTTAGTAAACTTCTGGTTTA
The DNA here is from genome assembly GCF_000393655.2 of Nicotiana sylvestris. Classification (NCBI taxonomy): domain Eukaryota; kingdom Viridiplantae; phylum Streptophyta; class Magnoliopsida; order Solanales; family Solanaceae; genus Nicotiana; species Nicotiana sylvestris. The sequence continues at coordinate 113,998,841 of NC_091065.1, forward strand.
CTATGGCATAAACTTTTGCTTTAGTAAACTTCAGATTTACTATGATACATGATATAGTACAAATTAAACAATAAGGTGGGTAACTTCTCACATACATATTATTTTACCCCCTATGATTGTGGAAACATGAAGATTATCAATCTTCCAATCATTTGTAGTCTCAATATGATAGCCATTTGTATTAGTAAACTTCAGGTTTACTACAACATATGTTTTGACCATAATCATATAATATGAATGACATATTTGTATATAAGCTCTTCGAGAGCCTTCATTTATTATCCACAATCTAATATTTATCGGGCACTACTGGTGTCATGTATCCTCTAGGCAAACAGTTAGCTCTTCCGGAGTTGTTAATATATTTTGTACTATCAAATATTGCTCAAATACTGTTGGTATCATGAGAGAAAATCACAATCAAATAAACAATGTAAAACAATTGTTTAAGCACACGAAAACTCCTATTCATAATATTTTCCCACTTCAGGAGGCAATTTCAACTGTGTTACTTCTTCAGGAGCAAATTTAAAATACGAAATATTGAGTATATATTCTCTCAATTATATTAACTCTTCTGGAGGTGAATTGTAATGTATTCACATCAAGAGCGCGTTCATATTTACCCGACTTATTAGTATTGTCACATTCACTTCAGGGAATGGATTAATATTATCAAAAGTTCTCATCCTTCAGGAAATCGAACATAATTATCTGAATGCGCATTAATCACATCAAATTGTGATGCCTCAACCTCTTTTAAAATATTTACTACTTCAGGAGCAAATCGAGGCGTGCATTTAATATAGAGAATATTTATGTAGCTTATCTTCAATTGTAACCATAGAAAGCCTAAATTATCACTTCTGGTGATCATAGGCATATACCACTTCTGGTAGTTAACAAAATATAATTACAATGAGATATACGAAATATAACCACTTCTTGTGGTTGTATATTTCTTGCAAACTCTGCTAGAGTTTAAGTTGATCTAATAATGTTATCCATATTCTTCAAAATGACATAAACAAGATATATTATAGTAAACATCATTATCAAATCATAATTTTTCTTTATGTACAATAATTACATAACCATACTATCTATTACAAATAACAAAAATTAAAATATTTACATTTCTACAGATTCACCACCGATTACATGATTTGTTTCTCCTTCTGGAAGTGCAAGGTAATCAGCTACATCCAAATGCATGAAGTCTAAATTATCTTCAGAAATAAAATTTGCTTCAACATTTTTCTCTGTCTTCTTCAGGGAGGCTTGATAAAGTTCAACCAGGTGCTTTGGCGTACAACAGGTACGTGACCAGTGCCCTTTTCCTCTACATCTATAGCATGCATTTTCTGCATTTGGTACTTGCACCGCTTCATGCTTTTGTTCCTTCCTTTTCCATTGTTGGTGGTGAGGAGGCTTCTTTGGTTCATTATTATTACCATGATTGGGGTTTCTTCCCCGACCACGGCCATGACCACGACTGGGGCCACGACCTCTTCCACGTTTAGCTTGGTGGAAGTTCGTCTCATTCACTTCAGGGAATGGACAAGAACCAATAGGTCGGCTTTCATGATTTTTCATTAATAGCCCATTATGTTGCTCTGCTATAAGAAGATGTGAGATAAGTTCAGAATACTTTTTAAATCCCATCTCTCGATATTGCTGCTGCAGGAGCATATTCGAGGCATGAAAAGTGGTGAAAGTTTTCTCCAACATATCATGATCAGTAATATTATCACCACATAATTTCAATTGGGAAATAATTCTGAACATAGCAGAATTATACTCACTGATAGATTTAAAATCTTGTAGCCTTAGATGAGTCCAATCATAACGTGCCTGTGGAAGAACGACCATCTTCAGGTGGTCATATCTATCTTTCAAATTATTCCACAGTATGATTGGATCTTTAACAGTAAGATATTCCATTTTCAAGCCCTCATCAAGGTGATGACGCAGGAATATCATTGCTTTGGCACGGTCTTGGTTTGATGCCTGATTTTTATCCTTGATGGTGTTTGCCAGACCCATCGCATCAAGATGAATTTCAGCATCAAACACTCAAGACATGTAGCTTTTGCCCGATATATCTAGGGCTACAAATTCAAGTTTAGAAAGATTTGACATTATTTAGGAAAAGAAAGTTTTTACCTCAGATACTTTCAAAATATTTGCTCGAGATGGCAGAGTCTCGTGCTGATAACGTGTTATAAAATAAAGACTGTAAAGTAAAGACAAATATAGAGAGAAACTGATATATTATTCGAATTCAAACTGATGTACATAATGAACTGTAATCTCTTCTATTTATAGAAGAAAGGAAGTTGTTGTGTAAGCTGCTACTGCAAGCTGCTATTATACCAGATATGAATAATCTTCTACTGAGAGCAATGTTTATCCATAACGGAGTACTGAATGGATAAGCTCATTGTATAGATAATCTTCTACTAGGGGTAATGATTATCCATAACGGAGTATTGAAAGGATAAGCTCTTTGTACCCGGTATGGATAATTTTCTACAAGGGATAATGTTTATCCATAACCGGGAACCGAAAGGATAAGCTTATTATACCTGGTATGGATAATCTTCTACCAGGGGTAATGTTTATCCATAACCGGGTACCGAAAGGATAAGCTTATTATACCTGGTATCGATAATCTTCTACTGGGGATAATATTTATCCATAACCGGGTACCGAAGTGATAAGCTTCTTCAGGAAGCTTATTTCCAATAGAGTACTAAATAGATAAACATATTTACGGCGAAATCCCATATAGATAAGCTTTTTCAGAAAACTTATTTACAACAGAGTACTAAATGAACATCCATAATATAATATATTTATAACAGGTCCTAACTATTTAACTTTTTGCGTTCATTTGAATATCAGTTTCTTAAATTTGTTGAAGAATAAAATTTATGTATTCAAATACTTCACGAAAGGATAGAAATATAATGCTTAAAAATCAAAGAAATTGAGGCCTAAGTTTTCATCCAAATTAAATTATCGTTGTGAACAATTAATTTTTTATCACATCCAAATTTTATACTATTTTAGTGTAAATATTTTTTTTAGGTCTAATCTTAATATTTTAAACTTTTATCTTACTCTTAATATATTTTATTTTAAAAAAAATCTACAAAAATATTCACATACTTATAGCACAAATTTTATTTCTATTTGTAAAGAGAAAAAGAAAAATTACAAAAAATATTTAGTTTCTTCTAATAAGAATTTTAAATGCAAGCTATGGTAACTACATAATACAAATATTTAGTTTTCTTATGTATATAATATTGAAGTCTAGAAGTAATTGGCTAATATTTTAATCTATATATTTTACTTTCTCTTGTCTTCATTTAAAAAAAAAAAAGGGCGCAATAGTTATTTAAATAAAGGTAATTAACGAAAAGGCAAACAAAAAGTAACAAAATAAGGAAAAAAAAGAAGAAGGGTATAAATCCCAACTAACTCCCCACCAGCTCACATCTCTCAACCTCACTTCCTACTTTTCCCATTCATCTCACCATTAACCCACACATCTATATATAACTAGTCAATTTATCTGCGCTTCGTACGATTATAAAAGCATATTTAATTCATAAATAATTATTTTAGAAATTTAATTAAAATAAAAGAGATAAAATTTTGACGTATATATATAAATAAAAAATAAATACTACATATTGATTGAGGTTAGATGGACAATAATTTTCATAATCTGATTTTTTAAGAAATGAAAAAAATATATAAAAAAAAGTTCACTTAAATATGTGTTTGTGTATGCGTACCTTATTCCCTTAGTCTAATGCATATCTAAAACATACCCATTCTTTCGTTAGATAGTAAAACTTTAGTTTTTCTTCTCTTTTTTTTTTTTAAAAAAAATCTTCTATGCAAATCATGTATAGAATTTGAAATGAATGTAAGGCAACTAAAAAAGAAAAAAAAGTATTGAATTGTATTCCCAATATCTATTCGTTTTCCTATTGTTTTTCCTTTTTCAACTTTTTCTTTTTGAATCTGCTCGATCATTATTGATTTCTTTCCTCTTCCCCCCTCTTAATTCATCTATTTTAGAAAATGTTTGGGTCATCACTTGTTTTAAAATAAAATTCTGCGTTCTGAGGCCTTAAAAATCTCTTTTAGCAATACTTCGATTTGCGTACGCAGTCCGAGCGCGTAGCCGAAAAGCTTATATGTGAAAATCTGTGAAAAATGATAAATTTTGACTATAAAATGAGTTAATTTGACTTCGGTCAACGTTTTGGGTAAACGGACCCGGACCCATAATTTGACGGTCCCGGAGGGTCCGTAGAAAAATATGGGACTTGGACGTATGCCCGGAATCGAATTCCGAGGTCCCAAGCCCGATAAATGAATTTTTGAAGAAAATTATTTTCTGAAATTGTTTATAAGATTTGGAAATGAATTTTGATTAAAATTCGATGGTATCGGGCCCATATTTTGGTTCCGGCACCTGGTACAGGTCTTATATATGATTTAAGATAATTCTGTGAAGTTTGGTAAGAAACAGAATCCATTTGACGTGATTCGGACCTTAAATGCAAAATTTGATGTTTAAAGAAGTTTTGGGAAAATTTCATTGATTTTGAGGTTTAATTCATAGTTGTTGATGTTATTTTAGTGATTTGAATGCACGAGCGAGTCCGTATGATATTTTTAGGGTGGTGTGCATGTTTGGTTTGGAGCCCCCGGGGCTCGGGTGAATTTTGAATAGGCTGCAGGGTGAAATTTTGGACTTAAGGAATTGCAGGCCTGCAGGCCTCGCATTTCCCAACCTCCCTTCGCAATTCCCAGTTCGCATTTCCCAACCTCCCTTTGCAATTTTCAGTTCGCATTTCCCAACTTCCCAAGCCAGCAAAGGTCGGGGTTCGCAATTCCCATACCTGAGACCTGCAACTTTTATACTTAGACGATTTTAAACCCATTTTTCATAACCTCTCAAAATATAAACACACTAGAGCGATTTTTCAAAGGCTTCTTCTTCTCCAAATCAATTGTAAGTCGTTTTTAACTCATTTTCTTCAATCATTAACATCTTTTAACATGATTTCAACTTAAAATCAATGATTTTCATGGGGGAAATTGGGTGTTTTGGGTAGAACCTAGGTTTTTCAAAAATTGGGGGTTTGGACCTCGATTTGAGGTCCGATTTTAAAATAAATTATATATTTGGGTTCGTGAGGGAATGGATAATCGGGTTTTGGTTCGAACCTCGGGTTTTGACTATGTGGGCCCGGGGGCGATTTTTGACTTTTTGGGTAAAACTTTGGAAAACTCATTTTCATGCATTAGGGTTGATTCATTTAGCGTTTATTGATGTAATTAAGTAACTTGTGACTAGATACAAGCGAATTGGTGGTGGAATCAAGGGGTAAAGCTATAGTTGAATAATGAATTGTGTTCGTGGTATCGAGGTAAGTGTTTGGTCTAACCTTAGCTTGAGGGATTAGGAGTTGTGTCTTATTTGCTATATGTTATTTGTGGAGTACGACGTATAGGCATGGTGACGAGTATCTATACGTTGGTGTCAAGCATGTCCGTGAGTCTTGTATTATAATTATTATGACTCCGTTGTGGTTTATTGCGCTTCATATGTTATTATCACCATTGTTCCCTTGCCGGGATATTTGTTTGATATTAATGATCCCTTGCCGGGATGTTTGTTTTGATAGTATTGTTCCTTTGCTGGGATGTTTGTTTGATATTATTGTTCCCTTGTCGGGATGTTGTTGAAATATCATTGTTCCCTTGCCGGGAAGTTGTTATATTGCTCTTGTTCCCTTGCCGAGATTCCTTGTGATTATTGTTGGCTTGTAACTGGGAGCGGATGGTACGCCTACCACGAGATATAAGGAAATGGGAGCGGGTGGTACGCCTACCACGAGATAAATGAAATGGGAGCGGGTGACACGCCTGCCACGAGATACATGAAATGGGAGCGGGTAGCACGCCTGCCACGAGATACAGGAAATGGGAGCGGGTGACATGCCTGCAACAAGATGTGAAAAGGAAGTAAAATCTGCCTTTGTTTTCCTTATTCTTGTTAGTGGTTGGATTTTGATTCCTTTATAATTCTCTTGATATTCTGTTTTTACCTGTTATTCCCCGAAACACGTTTTCCTCCTCCCATCTTTACTTGTTTATTCCTGCTTTACTTTCCGCTGTATATTATATAACTGCACAGGTTTATTTGGTGGTCTGGTCCTAGCCTCGTCACTACTTCGCCGAGGTTAGGCTAGACACTTACCAGCACATAGGGTCGGTTGTGCTGATACTACACTCTGCACTATATGTAGATCCTGGAGCAACTCTTGGACCGTAGTTGGAGGCTACCTTCGGTCCACGCGGAGATCTAAAGTAGACCTGCAGGCGTCCGCAGGCCCTGGCGTCTCCTCTATCTTTTATTTCATGTTTCATCTTTTTGCTTCAGAAATTGTGTGTCTTTTATTCTCGGACATTGTATTTAGCAGTCTTAGATCGTCTGTGACACTGTGACACCCGATTTTGGGTGATTAAGGCTTAAGTAGTTGTAATAGCTACAGATTCAGATATTTTATTATTTTTCTTCCGCTTAATTAAATATTTCGCTGTTTATATGTTATCACTTTATATCTGTTAAAAAGAATTAATTGGATAATGAAGTAATTAGTTTAAAGGATTGGCTTGCCTAGCTCACATTAGTAGGCGCCATCACAACTCTCAAGGGTGGAAAATCCGGGTCGTGACAGAAAATCCTTTAAATCTCTATTATCCTGAATAATTATAAAAATTACAGTTTAAGTAACATACATTGGTAGTTAATTTTTTTATATTATCAGGTTACCTAAAAGATATCTCTACAGGTGATTTAACATAAAAAATAATATATATATATAATTTGAAAAAATATATACTATATATTATTTGCTTATTTACTACAATAGGTAAATATGATATGATATTGTAAACTAATTTTTTATACATCATCAATGTATATAAGTAGAATAAAACACTTTGCTCCCTTCTTTATCGTATTTACAAATCTCCAATTTCTTCTACTAACTTTCTGCGAAATTTCCAAAAAGTTTGCTTCTTTCTCTTTTAATGTTCCCATAGCCAATTGTATAAATTGAAACAATTAATTCATTCAAAAAAAAAAAAAAAGAAAAAGGATCCAAGTATCAGAAAGAGGATAAGGAAAATTCTGGTTCCTCCTTGTTCTTTTTTTTTCTTTTGTGTCAACACTCAATTTTTTTTTTTGTTCACATAATTATATCAATAGTATCCAAATTAAAGAGCAAGAACAACAATATTATTAGAGCGTTTCTACAGTAATTTATTTTTATTATTTCCTTCCTAACAATGTGAATAGCAAGATACCTCAATAATATCAACTCCATTGGGTAAAAAACCAGCTCTAGCATATCGCAAATTCAGCATTCTTAAATACTTGACGCCGGATGTGAACTTCGGAAGATGAAAGTCCATCTAAAATCTATTATAAATTAAATTCTATTTTTTCTAATATATGATCATATCAGTGGGAAAAATAGGGAAAAAGGAAAAAGGTAACAGTAAAAAAAATGAGAATAAATAAATAAATATCAATTTAATCATTGTTTTAATCACTGTACCTGTCTTGTTTCTTACCAAATATGCTTTTTAGAGGGCATTGGACAGAGAGAGACTTTATACCTACGAAAAATTTTTCTACTCTAAAATAAGCAACATGTTGAGAAACCAGCGACTTTGTCTTCTTTCAGATTTTTCACAATAGCTCTTAAATTTTCCGACTCAAGAATATTTCAACGTAGTCTCCTTTGTATGTAAAGACATGCTGATTCCATATGGTATATTTCCGAGAACGTATCACCCACAAAAGCAATTCAAATTAAACACAAACTCTATTAATTTTAAATTTTCAGTACAATTAATTATAATTATCCATACAGAAGAGTACCTAAACTCATTTCAATTAATGTTACAACTACATGAGTCATGTCCCTTCGAGGACATCCAAAAAAAAAAAAAAATCTAAAAATTATTACTACTATTAAAGAAATAATTATTTCTTGCCTAAGAGAATATCGTACCCTCAATTAATCATTTAGCTATTGTCGGGGAAGTGAGTATATTTCTAAGAAAATTATCGTTTTCCATCTTTTCTTGCAATGTAGTGATCCCACTTCAATCTTTCTCCTTCAAATGAGCATCTGCACAGAGAAAACAAAATATCTATATTTTCTCTTATTCTTCTTGTCTTTAGCTTCATATAACCTTCAGAAGGAAAATAGAAAAAAATCAAAATAAAGATAGCCAGTATATACCGTTGCTGGTTTTTCGTGAATTGTGTAAGCATAGGTTAGATGTTCTTAAAGCAATATATGTCTCTCATTCCACACCTAGAAAAGAGAAACTGAAGTAAACAATCTCTCATTCCACACCTAGAAAAGAAAAACTGAAGTAAACAGAGTTAATAATTTATACAATAATGAAAAAATTTAATCTTTTTAAGAAATGAAGCAACCAACAACTATTGGCTCTTCGAATCAGAAGGGGCCGCAACTATGCTTTGAGATGGTGAAGAAGTTTCTTTGTCTGCAATCGATACCATTTTGATACTATATTTATCATATAATTTTCTATTCAATTGGTATCATTGCTATGGAGGAGATGTGGGTGTAATTCAAATACTTTTAAAAGTGACTTTGGTATGGAATCTGATGAGGCATATAGTTTGGGGCTTTAATGATGATAAGAAACGATTGTCTATAATTAGGCTTTATTTTACTATAGATGCAAAACGATTAGCTTCTAAATTGAAAAGAAATGGGAGAGAAAGAAGAGTAACGTAGGGAGGTATAATTAAGAGAATGTAATTAAGAAGTGAATTTTGGATTTTCTAATGTAGCACATACCTAGAAAAAATGCCAAAAATTTGAGAAAAAAGATAAGTGTGGGTCTTGGCCAAAGAAACATGCCATATCACTTTTTTAAAGTTCACTTTTATATATATACTAGTTAATTTGTCTGCGCGGTCTTTAAGATTGATTACATATAATTTTGTCGACATCCTCATATCTTTGTCAAATAATATCATATATGTATCCCAAGAGCATTCAATTAATTATCAGGGAAATATTACTCTTTGAGCAATTTTATCTTTCGTATATTTTACAATCGCAACATTATCATTGTACCTTACTAATCTAATTAACTGGGATTTATATTGGATAAGCCCTTAATAAAATCCTCCCTATCAACTACCAAGAAGTTTTTCACAACAAATAAAAATTAAACGCAACTTTTCATTTCATATATATATATATATATATATATATATATATATATATTATGATATTACACTAATTTTAAGAATACTATATATAAAAAGAAATCTACTAACATGTGTTTTGGTACTGGTTGCATGAAAAGTTGGAGATGTTTACGTTAAGAAATGAATTGACCAATAATTTACCTTAAAGACAAAATGAAACGTATAATTCCTCTCCAAATATATACTCAAACAACTCGTATAACAGTAAAAGAAAAATATAAAATTTTTCCTCAAATTTTCAATAACAAAGTTAAAGTACCTTTCTCAACTTTCCCCACAAAATGATACCCCAAACATGGCAAGCAAGTACCTAGACAATTTGTAACATTAAAATACAAAATTGAGAATAGTGTGTATCACCAAGTTAATTTCTTTCGCCATTTTCATGCATATCCTATATTTCACCGCCTGCACATTTAATAATTTTCATAGAAATCATATTCTCAAAAAATTCAGTCAGAATGAAGGAATGCCTTGAAATTGATTTGATCTTTGTAAAAGTCATATGACAATTTGAAATTTAAACGACGTTTACATAAATGAGAGATCGAGGAAATACACAGTGATGAAAGACGGAGTAGATCATGGGATGAAAAGAAGGATCACGATTGTCGATATACCAACTTTCACATTACTACATATTATAAGATCAAAACTAAATAATTGCAGTGCACCTGTTAGCCAAATCCATAAGCTATAATATTTGCAAGAAGACAAAATAAAGCAAAAATAGAAAGTAATTAACAAATATTTAATTATCTTTTTGCTGAAGCTTTGACCCAAGCTCACAAGAATTCTTCACTGCTGGATATGTTCTTTGTGCGGTATATGATGAGGTAAGTGGTGTTGAAAAAATGAGATATAAATTACTTTACTTACTACTATAATTTTTAAAATAATTACAATCGTTGCACGAGCTCTCATTTTTATGGTTGAACTATCACATTCTTCCTCAATATTTTATTTTTTTAAAGGCCATAGCCTCTAAATAAAGAGGCATGAGCTATATGGGATGTGGACTTTTTAAAATAAGAGAAATGAAAAAATGTAAGAAAATAGTAAAAAGATAGAGATAAAAGATATATAGTATTTTTGCACTATGGAATGTGACATATCAACAATTCTATTCCCGGTTTATGCAACACTATAAAATATGTAAGGACGTAGAAAACACTTCCTCAACATTTCTTCTTCTAAGAAAGAAAAAAGGACTATGTCCATGGGTCAGACATGAGAGAAATACATTCAACATCAATAAATCAGACATGTATACTGTATTATTTCTTTGATCATTATCTCAAAATGCACCGCAATTCACTCTAAAAATTATCTAAATAAATAAATCGCCTATGAAATTTAACAAATCCACTAAACTAATTATAATTAATCAAAAAGCTTTGGTGAAAAAGCAAAGCAGCCTCACAATAAAAAAAATATTTGAGAGAATTAGAGAAAATATAAAAGAGGGTGAAAAGATTGGAAGCGTATTTCCATTCTTCACCGGTGGAGGAGGAATGAAATAGTAAAGGATGATTTTTTATCTTTAAATATGGTAGTTGAAAAGTCAAAAAATTTGGGTATAAAATTTTGAAACGGTGCATTTCTCTTTCTTAATTATTAGTAATATGAAACTGCAATTAATTTTTTTCAAAACATGATCTTTCTTTCACCATGTAACTGTAATTAATAGTACTTATGTTCAATGAAGGGGTATGACTTTGAGTTTTTAACTATTAAAATAGGAGAAAATCTCAAAAAAAGGAAGAAAAAGATAAATATGATTCCTAGCATTTGAGACATGCCACATCAACTTTCTCATTCCCACAATTATATATATATATATATATATATATATATATATATAGATAGATATAGATATAGATACACACATTCACATAAAAAAGGAGGAGCTCGATATTTTGAAAGAGAGAAAACTTTGAACAGGAGAAAAGAGATGAGCATTAGAGGCAATCAGATAGAAAAATCATTAACTAAAAAATAGCATTGTTCTTTTAGAGTGAAAATCACTTAGAGTTAAATTATTCGGTGGACTTATTAGGTTCAGAATCGAAAATTGAAGTATCCTTCGTGGTTTTAAATTCGCGGGTTCAATTCAGCAGATTGTAGATATTTTTTTTGTTGTGAAATCTTACAAAAGGTAGCACTCAATCCCATTTGTTAGTTTAATATAATGTATAACTGAATGTATGGTGTTAGTTTATTTAAATTCAATTATTCTTTTGCTTTCTTTTGTATTTTAAATAGCGCCAGTTTCTTCTTGTTATTTATATATGTACATGTATGTTTGAAATTAATCTGAAATGTGTTTCGAACTTTTACTAATCTGAAATCTGTTCCTAACTTTTAATCTTTAGTCCTAATCTATTCTTTTGCCATAATTCACGTGAAATTTTAAACCATAGATAGTTCATAAAATTGTTTAAAGCTTTTTGTCAACAAAATACTTCTTTGGTTAAATTCTATTTAGTGTGTGAGTTTATTATTTTTGGTTTTGGTTATCAACGTTCTGGTGCAAATCCTTACAAATATGTTAGGTCCTTATTCTTTATTTGGGATTAAAAAACTTACTCTCTTTTAGTTTTTTTTTTCTCTTTCCTCGAACTAGTATTCTTTATAAATGAGTTTAGTGATAAATTTGGTGTAAGTTAGTTTACTTACTTTAAATAGTTTTTATTTTTCAAAATTCAGTAAATATACAAATATATATCTCGAATATGAAAGAGACAAAATAATTGAAATACTCTAAAACGCTAGAAAAACTTTAGATGTACTTTAAATATTAGCTTATGTGTTCATACCCGAACCGTGGAGTGATATGATTAAGTAATAAAAGGGTCATGTGCGCATTTCCCATCTCGATGTCTTTGAATTTAAAATAATTATATTTTAACCATGTGTACATTCCATACCTTAGTTTAACATCTACCTTCAAAGGAATACCTTGTGTGCATACCGCATCTAGGTCAAAATAATTAATAAAATGTAATAAATTAAGTGAAGTGGTAGTGAACAAGTCATAATCAATAAAATACAGGAATAGCCAAAAATTAATTTAAGCCTTATATTAGTCAATAAAGCGATCGTGCTAGAATCACGGGACTCGAAGGGTGCCTTACACCTTTCCCTCGGTCAACAAAATTTCTTACTCAGTCTTCTGTTTTTGTAGACCATAAATTAGGAGTCAAACCTCCTTTTGATAAGGGATTCAAGATAAAAGGTGACTTGGAACACCAAAACTCAATTCCAAGTGACGACTCCAAATAAATAATATCTTTTCAAAATGTCACTTTAATTGAAAAAACTCTTCTAATTCAACCTCATAATAAGGGTTGGCTAGGAAAAAAAAGGTGTGACAATCGCTTAACTATACTCTTCCTTAGAAATTGACAACAAAATTATCCAAACTTATCGTACTAATGGTTATTAGTAGTTATTACCGTATGCTGTAATGGAGCTTGTGCAGTTTGTAAACCTTGTCCCTAATATTAGAGTAGCCAACATTATAGTTCTTTATCAATCGGCAAGGAGAGAAAAAAATTCTCTATCTCTTTCTCCTCTGACAGAGGTTTGAGTGTGTGACATATGCTGAACCAAAGTGAAGTTTTCAACTACTTCTTTGCACCATCGGCAGACTCACGCTGTGGTTTAATTATATTTAATTGACCATCATCCTTATAGCCCGCTTGGTCAAATTGAAAAAATTAATTTATTTTGAAAAGTGTTTTTTTTAAAAGTGTTTTTCGAAAAGGTACTTTTGGAGAGAAGCAACTTGTATTTGACTAATCAGTCTAAAAAGTACTTTTGAGCAAATAATTTGTGTTTGGCCAAAATTTTCAAGAAATACTTTTAAGTATGAAATTACAAATAAGGACATGAATAAATTTACTTAATAGTTAATATTATGAGTAAATAAATAATCTCAAAATTTTGTTATTAAAGACAATAATGAAATCTTTTCATTTCATTTTATTTAAGTAAAATACTAAAATAACATTAAAAAGTACTCTAATTATTTTAAGATGATTTAAATATATTATAAAATTATTTAACAAATATAGAAGTAGTTACCCCTGAAGTTACTATATATTAGAAAGCTAACCTAAAAATAAGAAGCAATACTTATACATTAATATCCTAAGTATTAGGTTTAAAATAAGTAAGGTTATTTTGATACATACTATATATTGTTAAGGATATTTTTGGTAAGAAAAAAAGTCTATACTCTAATACTCATAACAATTCAATTTACAATAATTCCCAACTCCGCTCGGAAAGTCGATAAAATCGCCCTCGGGCCCACGTGCCCGGATTCCAATTTTTTCTTTGAAGATAAACATTACTCATAACATTACGAACTCAAATATATAATTTATTCCCAATTCCATGCCCAAATTCATGGCCAAAATTCAAAAATATTAATTTCTAGGTTTTCTTCTAAATCCCATAATTTCTACAAATTTTTATGTCTAAATCCATATATAGACCATGTATTTAACTCACAATGAGAAGAAATCACTTACCCCATAAAAGATGCTGGAAATGACACTCCAATATTGCTCCAAAATCGCCTCCCATGGAAGAATCTAAGTGAAAATGAGCCAAATCCCTGATTTTAAAAGAATACTACCTAGGAGACCCTTCATCGCGAACGCGGAACATCCCTCGCATTCGCGAAGCTCAGAAACCTCACGCCCAGAAATCCCTCTTCGCGAACGCGGAAAGCCCCTCGCGTTCGCGAAGCACAATCCGCCTCAACCCCCATTTACTCTATGCGAACGCGAGACAGGGATCGCGAACGCGAAGCACCACCTGCTCAGCCTTTCACGAACGCGACCCTCCTGCCGCGAACGCAAAGAACAAAAGAGCCCTAGTCCAACTCCTTCTTCGCGAACGCGTGAGGTCCTTCGCGTTCACAAAGAACACACCAGCACCAGCAAACAGCAGCAACAGTTCAACCAAGAATTGGCCCGAAACCATCCCGAAATACACCCGAGGCCCCTAGGACCCCATCCAATTACACCAAACAGTCCCATAGCATAACACAAACTTGCTTGAGGCCTCAAATCACATCAAACAACATTGAAATCATGAATCACACCCCAATTCAAGCTTAATAAACTTTAGGATTTCTAACTTCTATATTCGATGCCGAAGCCTATCAATTCATGTCCGATTGACCTCAAATTTTGCACTCAAGTCACATTAGACATTACAGATCTACTCCAACTTTTGAAATCGGAATCCGACCCCGATATCAAAAAGTCCACTTCCGGTCAAACTTCTAAAAAACCTTCAAATTTCTAACTTTCTCCAAATGACCCCAAAATGACATGCGACCTTCGAATCCACTTCTAAACGCGCTCCCAATACCAGAATCACCATACGAAGCTATTCCCAAACTCGGAATACCAAATGGACATCGATAACATTGAAATACGCTTCAACTCAAATTTATGAATTTCTTCTAAAATGCTATTATTCCACAATGGCGCCGAAACGCTCCCGTGTCGTTAAAAATCTGACCCGGACATACGCCCAAGTCTGGAATCATCATACGAACCCGTTGGAACCTTCAAATTCCAATTCCGAGGTCGTTTACTCTAAAATCTAATTTTAGTCAATTCTTCCAACTTAAAGCTTTCGAAATGAGAATTTTCTTCCCAATTCAACTCCGAACATCCCAAAATTCAATTCTGACCACGCGTACAAGTCATAATACCTGAAGTGAAGCTGCCCATGGCCTCTAACTGCCGAACGACATGCTAGAGCTCAAAATGACTGGTCGGGTCGTTACATTCTCTCCCACTTAAACATACGTTCGTCCTCGAACGTGCTAAGAACTGCGATGGAGTTGTCTGAAATCACTGTTTAACGCCTCGTGCATCTACCCGTGCTATCACAACTCGAGCAAATCAAAAGATTCTTCTCCTTTTTACTTCGCCAAATAAGCCTTAGAGCCCAATTCCAACATCCGAAGCCCACTTCCATCATGCGAATATCGTATCAATCTCTATGCGATGTACCAATACATGGTTGCATACCTTTGCTGAATCCACATTAAACACTACATAACTTACATGACCATAATAATATCATCTGATAACAATGGCCTAAATTTCACATATCTGATGCTCCCAATGCACCTCATGACATATATAAGCCTTGTTCCAACTCTTACAATACCGCCACGATGGAAGAGATGTGCGAAATTCATAACTAACTGCCAAGTCAACAAATCATTGAATCTCCCCTCTTGAATAGAATCATCACCCCATTATGAACCAAATAATGGTATTTGCTCTTTAATATGCTTCATATAATTCGATCGCACTGATCCTAGGTCCAATAATCTCGTCTCACCTGGTATAAGATGCCCAATCAATAAGCTACCTCAAACACTGCCAAAATTCTCATATGATGCCACAACGTGCCAATAAGCTACAACTCGAATGTGATACATAGGGAAAACGAACTCTGGAAAGATTACTCAACCCACGTAACTAATTTAGACAACCAAAAGGTGTTATGAACTTCCCTTAGAAAATAGGAAACAAGACATACAAGAATAGATATAGGGGAACTGTACTCAACATCACACTGTTGCGGCGTGCAACCTGTGAGCACGTGATTTTTGTTTTCGCGCGACAATCGCTCCAAAAGAAATAAAAATAATAACAATTGGTCCTGCTGTACAATTTTTGGATTTTTACATGGCGCTTTGTTAATTATTTATGATTTTTGCCCGTTTTATTTTTATTAAAACAAAATACAAAAAATGTATGTGTCATGCATAATTTGAACCGTAATCCGGTTGTTAAATAGAAAATCATAAATAGGCATCTTTGTCCGTGATTTTGTTTTTATTTGATTTTACCTATTTTAAAATATTTTAATGTGTGTGCAAATAATTGTATTAAGTGTTTATTTAATTTTAATTTGATTTACTTAGGTTTTGTTTTTAAAATAAGGAAGAAAATAAAATAATAATAAAAAAAATCTTTTTTCGGACTTGGGCCAATTTTAAACAAATTGGCCCAAATAAACTCAGCCCAAAACCCATGCTTGCCCGGTCCATGACCAGCCTACTTCAAGAATGTCCAAACGACGCCGTTTTAATCCAGGCTGATCTGAGCCGTTGATCTCTGAAAGATCAACGGCCAAGATCTCTCACCCCGAACCCATCAACAGACCCGACCCACCTTACCCAAACCAACCCGAACCCTGGTATGGGAAATGACACCGTTTCCCCATCACATGAAAGATCTGGGCCTTCCATCTCGCCTCATCCAACGGCTGAGACCAACCCACCCATCCCATATATAACCTTCCAACCATACCCTACCCCCCTATCCAATACCCCGGCTTTCGTCTTCATCTCTTTCCTCACGAAACCCTAGCCGCCCCCTTATCCCTCGCCGTTAATCCCGGCGGCATGAACGCCGGTGACCACACCCTTAACACTATAGAACCCCCTTGCCATCCTGAACCTAGATCTTTTAACCATTTAGCTCGAATCCCTCCCCACCTTCTCGAATCTTCATTTGAAGATTCGAGTCAAAACTCGATCTACACCGATCGGCCCTAAATTCATACCAGACACTCCCCAGACTCCCCTCGTGACCAAACCATGCTTGGTTTGGTCCGAATCTGACCAGGGAAGCATGAATCCCGGATCTAATTTTTGGAACCTTAGGGTTCCTCGTCACTGGTCCGTATCTGGTTCAAACCGAAGAGATTAAGGTCTAATGGACCTTAATCGAAGTGTTTCTCATCTGAGAAACACTTCGATTAGAGTCCGTTCAGCCTTAAGAAAGGTCTGTTCGAGTCCAAGCTAGGGTCTTTTGATTTTTCGGGTTTTAAGGTGAGTTTGCTTTCTTTTCTTTATTTGTTTTAGTCCATGTGATTGTTCTAAAGGCTGTTCATGTTTTGTGAAATCTGTGTTTTGAGTTTTATTAACTGTGTCCTGTCCACCTTGCCCGAACCTTTGTTTGTTTGATTGAGTTTCTTCTTCTACTTGTTCTGATAATGTGTATGTATGTATTTGTTGTGCAATTAGTTAAATTTCAAATTTGAACTGATTAACTGATTCCTCGGGTACAATTCTGCTTAGTCAATACAATTCGAATCATGTGTCCTATACTGTTAAATGTCTGATTTTGGTTTCGATTGTATGTGTTATAACTAATATAGTCGAGTCGACATGTGTCGTCAATTAGTTTCAGATGTTTGAACAATAAACAAATCGATCTGCTTCTGTTAAGCATTGTCTGAATCAGTTAGGAATTGAATTTAGCTACTTATAGTTGTTAATCTGAATCAGAAATATAAAAAGATTGGTTTTGTTTAGTTGCAGTCAGAATTGGAGGGCATGTGCACTTGTGCACAACATGTGCACTTGTGCACAACATGGGCATAAAGGCCTTTGTTACATTTAAAATAGTTTGACAGCATATGTTGTCAGATTATACCATGCTGCCCACATCCTGCTTTAGTTTAGAAATATTAAACCTCACTTAAAAGGTAAGTCTGCCAGGGAATATCATGGGAGTTTGTTCTTATTTAAATAGTCAGTGGAATCTGAAAATAAGAGAGCACATGGGAGGATGTTCTGATTTGTGTAAAACAGGCTGTTAAAGGGGTGATGGGAGGCTTATAAAAGGGGGGATTTTGATGAGGACAGACAGAAGAGAACAGGGAGATAGAGAGAGAGACTGAATCATTGAGGGCTTGAAGTTCAAAAAAAGAAAGAAAAACTGAGAGGAGTTCTTTTGATAACTCAAATAGATTCCAAGATTGAAAATTGGCACTCTTTTGTTTAAGAAGAAAAGAGATAGTGAGAGGGATATCATAAAAAGGCACATACAGACACATTGAGAGAAGCTATATACACAGATAGAGAGTGAACAAGAAACAGGGAATATACAGAAATTTCAGGAAAACTGTTTTCTGTTTGGGCTTCATTTGCTGTCAACCTGTTGGGCTGTACTGATTCTTCCAAGTCTCAATTGAGATTTCTGGTGGTATTTTCGTGCTTAGTTTCTTTTGAGTTGGTCTGCCTGGAGTTTTGTTTATGCTTCACTGCCTACTGCTGTCATTTTCCACTTTTTCCTCGTCTATAATTGTATCTTGCACCGGAACTTGTCCTGCTGCTGTTATCTGTTACTGCTGCTGTTTCGCTTGCACTGTTTGCTCAACTGACTCTCTTGCTTTCTTCATTGTAAGCATCTTCTCAGGTACACACTTCGAATCTGTCTGATGTAACTGATGTCGAAATGAAAAATTGAAATGAAAGATCTGAAGAATCTTTAATCATCTGTGGCTTTACTTACAGCTTTGCGAATATTGTTAAAGTTGTATAAATCCTTTAATTTGTAGCCTAATAGAGAATACATTCGTAAGTTTGTACTTAATTAATGTTTATGTTGATCTGAAACCGTGGTATTTGATTCATTTAGAAGCATACAGGATGTAAACACAGTTCATGGAATGTGAAACTATTCAATATGATTGTTAGAATTGAACTCACTCTTTCAGCATGCTTTGAATAAGTAGGGGCCAATGGCTGTTAAATCTAGCCAAATACAATACAGTTTTAAATCACCCAGTTTCGACTTCTTTAGGCGGTTTATAGGACTAGCTTTGAATATCATCGGTAACATTCTTTAATAAGGAATTCTACTAACCCTGTTTAAGCAAGTTAATCTAAATTCGACTTAAAGATGTTTGTTCGGATTAAGTGTTGTATTTCGTTAACTCGTATGTGATTTCCTTGTCAAATTAAAGCATTTTTCCATTAAAATATAATGTTTTCTTAACTTTGTAAATAATTAATCATAAAAACCCGGATTAGGCCAAAGCAGCATGTACCTTTTTCTTCTAGTTTTAGAGACAAATGTATTAGAAATGTAGCCACTTTAGGATATCCTTTCTAAATAGAGACAAGCCTCGCCAAATAAAAATGCAAAATTGCGGGGCCCTCAATAAATAATCATAATAAATATTTAGAATTCAGGATAGGCCGTTTAGCGAATTTCATGGCTTCCTACAAAATAATAATGCGCTAGACTCTTTAGGCGCGACTTAATTAAATTACATTCTTAAACTCGGGTGCACATTGATGTGACCCGAATCCAAATCTCAACGGAGTCAAAATGGTCAACAACTACGGGTGCATTGATTGCGGCGTGGTTCGAGATGCATTTTCACGACGTTGCAATTCTATAAAAATAAATGATAATAATAAAAGCGGTTTAAACTTAATAAAAGCACATAAGTCACAACATGTATTTAAATCAGATATTTAGCCATTATAACAATTTAAGCGACCGTGCTAGAACCACGGGATTCGAGGGTGCCTAACACCTTCCCTCGGGTCAACAAAATTCCTTACTTAGAATTTCTGGTTCGCAGACTTCATTTGGAAAAGTCGAAAATTTCCTCGATTTGGGATTCAAGATAAACCGGTGACTTGGGACACCAAAAGCCAAACCTTTCCCAAGTGGCGACTCTGAATTAAATAAATAATCCCATTTCGAATATTGTCACTTAAATTGGAAAAACTCCCCTCGCGCATTTAACCCTTCGGGGCGGGCGCGCAAAAAGGAGGTGTGACAGCTCTGGCGACTCTACTGGGGAAATATTAACCCAGAACCACTGGTTCAGGGTTCAAGAATTCGAGCTTAGAATAATTGTTATATTTGGCTTTATTATCTGATCTTTATTACATGTTTTTGCATAACGTGCTAAATGTTGTCTTTTACCGCTTTGATATTATCTGAACTGTATATAAACTGTGCCGAAACCCTTCTCTTCTTACCTCCGGGGAGAAGCTCGCTGGTCGAGACTCCCTATTCTGTTAGTGTCAATACCTGAAATAAGAAAGAGGTCGGACAAGTTACAAAGCCGGACGATCTCGCGGGTCCCCGGTACGTAGCCCCCTCCTCGACTCGAGTTGTCGGCTCGGGTACACAGTCTAGAACAAATACCAAGGTTACGAACCTAGAATAACTTGACTTCATGCCGGATCCCTAGTAGGAACGCTTATTTGCATCATGTTGCATTTGACTTAGGGGACTCAACACAAGGGTTGGGTCCGTCTAGGACAGGCAACCTAAAATGAAAAGACCATCCTGCTGCATCCTATTTGTTTTGCGCATTTATTTGCTTCAGTTCCGCATGCTGACCGGTTTTTAAAAAAAATAAAAGGGAAAAATAGCAGCGTAGGGAGATAATTACTTCTTTTGGAAAAACCAATGTCCGAGTAGTGTCGAAACCTAGCCGGAATTTCTTCTAAAATATATATATAAAAAAAAGAGATTGTCTTCTAGTTTGATTTAAAAAAAAAAAATATAAAAATTTTCTTTTTATCATTTTCAAAATCAAAGAAGGTATTGATTTAAAAGTAAAAAAAATGGAAAATCCATAATTCAAAAAAATGTTGTTTCTTTTGTAGTACCCCTTTTATAAATTCAGACTAATAGTCCAAATATTTCCTAAAAAAAAATAATAATAAATATTTTCTTTAGTCTTTATCTCTTTTCAAAAATAGTATAAAAATATACATTCTTGTTTTCTAGGTTTATTTGATTTTATCTATTCACGATATCCCGAACTACGCCGGTTTGATTCTCACCGGATGTGAGATACGTAGGCAGCCCTCGTCGGGTTCAACCCCATTTTGCTAAAATAGCCAAAATCAATAAATAAAAAAAAGAAGTTGTGTCAATTTTTAAAAGAGTCATAAATAAGTCAGGTGATGTTGTTTTGTCATGAATAGCCGAATGTTCCCGAAAAGGGACACCGGAAGGCTGACTTTGCATGAACAACCACCTTTGGGTCTTGTTTAGCATTTTTGTCCAGTTGACCCACACAGCCTTAAAATCTTCGTCCCCAAAGTGTTTAAAGGCAGTGTTCAAAACTTGATCCCCTTTGTAAAATATTTTGGAGTCAAGCCATTTTTGTTAAAATCACCTTAATAAATGTGCAGGATGAGCACGATGCAAAATGAATATTTTTCAATAATGACCAAAATCCCTGTCAAGTTACGGCTATGGTGGAATGATCTAGGTGTTGAAGGACAAAATGAGGTCAAGAAATATCTGAAAGGTCTTGTGGGTTTGTTGGAAATCCAGCCTCGGGGAGATATCATAAGAGCTTTGGTTACCTACTGGGACCCGGCGCACAATGTTTTCCATTTCTCTGATTTTGAACTCACCCCAACTTTGGAAGAAATGGCCGAGTACATCGGGAATGCGGAACTTCCGTTGAGGCAAAAATACTTGGTCTCCCCAAGAGTTGTCACGGTACATCGGTTCCTAGATTCATTGAAGATACCTAGAACGGTCCACAACCCAGATCTGGCAGCCGGATTTTGTACTCCATGCTTCATATATGATAGGTACGGTCATGAGGGGGGATTCAATAATCCAATAAACAAACTGTGCAGCAAAGGTGTTCGTCAGAAGTGGGACAAACACAGACGGGTAGCTTTCATGATGATGTTCCTGGGCCTTCTGGTATTTCCAAGGAAAGACAGAAACATTTATTTGAAGATATCCGGGGTCGTCAGCACTTTACTCACGCAAAATGACAGTACTCTCGCGCCTATGGTGGTATCTGACATCTTTCGAGCTCTTACAGTTTGTAAAGCTGGGGGAAATTTCTTCGAAGGTTGTAACTTGCTCCTACAGATATGGATGACCGAGCACCTCTGCCATCATTCCGAGATTTTGAGCCATGGTTCCCCGGCAAAGACCTGCATAGAAGAATCTTACACGAGAACCAAAGAGATCAGTTTGCCCAAAGGAGTCCTGGCATGGACCTCGTTCTTTCAAGCTCTTACGGCCAGCCAAATACAATGGACGCTAGGATGGTTGCCTGTTGATGAGATCCTATATATGTCGGCAGCTAAGACTCATTTCTTACTAATGGGGCTTAAGAACATTCAACCTTACGCACCCTGCCGAGTTTTGAGACAGTTCGGAAGATGCCAGACAATACCTCATGAGGAAGATCTTAGCACTCAAGCAATTGAGATAAGTCCTAACGGACAATTCCCAGAAGCGAAGATTCGCCAAATCTGGAGTGAGTGTCAATATTTGAAATCAGATACTTGCGTACGGGATCGAGCCAAAGGAGAGACGGCGCCAGGATACCTTGCATGGTATAGAAGGGAATTTGAGCATGAAAGGCCGGCTAAGAGACCCCACATCCGGAATTTCACCGAATCATCGCAAAAGCAGTGGGATTGGTTAGCGAAGGAAAGAGGCTATTGCGCCGAAATCAGCAGGTTGAAGCAACAAGTGGAAAGCTTGAAATACGAGCACAACGTGCAAATTGCTACCGATCTGGGAGAGCGGAACAGGTTAATTCAAGAAAACGAAATGCTCAGAGCCCAGATCAAACAGATAAGGGTGGATGCAGATAAACAGCCAAGGCGTCGATCAGACGAGCAGCTGATAAAAAGGTTAAAAAGTGAAATCAGGGAATGGCAAGATGGTTTGGAGAAATCTGAAAACGTCATAGCGGAGCTCAGGGCACAATGGGATACGAGAACAAATAAGCATTGCCGATACTTGAATCAATTGGAAGGCGACCACGAGAAAACTGTTGCTAAAATAAAGAGAGAGATGGCTGCACTTGAGGTCAAAGCAGCTAATCAGGCCAAGGATTTCCAAATTGAGAGCAGATACTGGTACGACTCAATAGCCCAGATGAAGTTGGAAGTACGATGACTGAAGCATCGGCATATACAGGATGCCCAAGTATTCAAGATATGTAGCGATCAGATAAAACGCCTACTCGTAGAGAAGAAGCAAACCAGAGATAGGATCAAGGCCATTGCCCATGCCATCACCAGACGATGTCTACGATGTGAGAACATGTCCAGCGTTACCGTCCTCTCGGCAGTGATGGGTTATGTCAAGCAGACTATGCATGAGCTGGAGCAACTTGAGAGGGATCTCACGCCTAGGACCGCGGCGAGGCCGAACGATGCCCCGCGGACACCAATTTTCAAAACCATAATGCACTCATAAGTCAAGCCTGTATCTTAGCATCTTCTGCCTGTTTTTCCCATCAGGGTGATTTTTAGTCTATTTTGAGTCTAGGTTTATTTTCAAAGTTTGCTCTTTCTTTTGCAAAATGTAGTTTGTAATAGACCATTTCAACAATAAAGAGGTTGCTTCTTTTACGCTCATTTGTGTTTTTCGAACTACGTAATGATCTGATTCACGTAGGCATCGTGATACGTAGGCAATCCTCATCGGATCCGGTCGCATTTCTTTTACTGCAAAATAATAAAAATAATAAAAAAAAAGGAGAAAAAGGGGAAAACTAATAAGAAGAAAATGCCGGAATGACGCATGCTCTCGTAGCAAACATGTAGTAATCCACTTAACTGTATAGGTGCATCATGCCCAACGTGAGATTGACTATATGTTATTTGCTGCAAATTAATAGTGCGTTTGTCGTTGAGTACCTCCAGGGTTTTGAAAAGACGGTCGGTTTGGTGAAAGTCTGGCCTCGCACTCATACTTCACGAGGTCAAGGAGAAGTGTTCAACTACCTGTTGTTAGGACCAGAAGCAGTACTCACACTTACTTCACCAGGTCAAAAGGAAGTGTGGAAATGTCTTCAGAAATTCCATTGCAAACAATCCCTGTTTCTGAGGAGAGCTCAATCTCAGCCGTCCTCACACCTGAATCCGCAACCGCGGAGGAAAATAGAATCCTACGGCTCCGCATGTTGGAAATGTTGGACGACTGGAATAATGGGAAAGAACCGCCAAGTGTCGTCCCCGGATTCCCTGAATTATTCTCCAGGTCGAGTGGGACTTCTAATGTCCCCATAAATTATCCTGCTACCCCATTCGGGTACCCAGCCACCTCAGCCTTCTCTGCTGGATCGCCTTCTGAGCCTCATCCCCGAATGTCATCCACTGATGCAAGCATGAACATCTTTACTGCATCGCCTTGCCCGATTACGGCACAGCCTACCACGTACAAGCCAAGCTTTGACTCATCCTCTTTTACATTCCAAGCACCATCGTTCTCAATGGAACCAACTAGGTTCGCTACCAGCACTAATCCTCTACCGCCTCAGTGCGAGCTTGCACCCGGGCAGGATCAGAACCCCAGAATTGCAGAACAAAATGAGATTGCCAAGAGAATGAGAAGCCTTGAACAAAGTTTGAAGAATATGCAAGGATTGAGCGGACAGAAGAGCGTCTCTTACGCCGACCTGTGCATGTTCCCTCACGTGCACCTGCCAACGGGTTTCAAGACCCCAAAGTTCGAGAAATACGATGGGCACGGTGACCCCATTGCACATCTTAAGAAATACTGCAACCAATTGCGAGGAGCCGGCGGAAAAGAAGAACTGCTAATGGCATATTTTGGGGAAAGTCTAGTAGGGATAGCCTCGGAATGGTATATGGACCAGGAAATGTCCCGATGGCATATATGGGATGATCTCGCCAGAGATTTTGTGAAACAATTCCAGTATAACATCGACATTGCGCCAGACCGAAATTCTCTGTCGAATTTGAAGAAGAAACCTTCAGAAAGCTTCAGAGAATATGCTATTAAGTGGCGTGAACAGGCGTCAAGAGTAAAGCCTCCCATGGATGAAGTGGAAATGGTCACTACCTTTCTCCAGGCTCAAGAGTCTGACTATTTCCAAAACATGATGTCAGCCATGGGTAAGCCATTCGCGGAAGCGATCAAGATTGGAGAGATGGTGGAAAATGGTTTGAAAACAGGTAGGATTCTGAGTCAAGCAGCCATAAGGGCGACCTCCCAGGCCGTCCAAAGCGGGTCCGGAGGAACGACAAGAGGGAAAAAGAAGGAAGAAACGACTATGGCAGCCTCAGAAACAAGGGAGTATCGTCATCCCAGGCCCCGTTTTCCGGAAAGAACCCCACAACACTACTACCCCCACTCAAATTTGGCATATGCTCATCAACCTTATATGGTCATGAATGCCCAACCTTATACCCATCCACCACAACAAGCCAACCGAGGCCCAGCTCCACCTCCCAGAAATCAGCTTCCTTACCGCAACCACTATAACCCACAACCCCCCCAGAATAACTTCCGCCCTCAAGAGCCACCCAGAAGGCGGACTTTCACGCCCATCGGTGAACCATACTCAACTTTGTTCCCAAAGCTGGTCCAGTTGGGTTTCTTGCAACCAATCCCTCAAACAAGGCAAAACCCGACATCACCTTCTTACAAAGCTGGAGTCAGATGCGCCTATCATTCAGGGGCCGAGGGACATGATACAAATGACTGCTGGTCGTTGAAAAGAGTGGTCGAAAATTTGATAGAGCAAGGGAAAATAGTGCTAAGGGACGAGGAGATCCCGAATGTAACTAACAATCCATTACCTACTCACAATAATGGGCCGCTGATCGGAATGATTTGTGAAGACAAAGAGTTCGACCCCGCTCTGAAAGCCATAATTTCCATTGTCGACACAGGGAAGAGGCCCGAAGTAGACCAGAAACCAGAAAAGGGGGAGGAGGCCAAAGCTATAAAGAAAGTGCCTGAGAAGAAGGTGGAGAAGAAAGTGGTACCGGTAAAGGGCGGAGTTCTTTACATACCACGGGGTCGAGCTGAGAAGACGCAGAACTTCGGAATCAAAAAGACAAAACCTATGTACGTGCCGAAAGGGGCCTATGTGGTCCGGGGGACGATTCAACCACCTCGGCTGAATGAGCCAGTGGTTATCGGACGCGTGCCACAAAAGCCAATGACCAACCCGTCCACAGTGCCGTGGAATTATCAAAAGACTTTGGTAATGTACAAAGGTAAAGAGGTCATGGGAGAACTTCCAGAAAATACTTTCATTGGAAGGTATTCAAATACCCAAGAACTGAACAACGCCACACAAAGGCGCTTCCCGCCAAAGAAGCCCGTAAGTGTTGAAGAAGCGGAGGTGTTCTTCCAACAAATGAAAATGCCAGATTACGAAGTGATAGATCAACTGCGCAAGTACCCCGAGCAAGTGTCCATGCTGTCATTGTTAATGAGGTCGACCGAGTATCAAAAGATTTTACTAAAGACCCTGAATGAAGCATATGTGCCAGTTGAAACCTCGGTAGAACAATTAGAGCGGATGACAGAAAGATTCTTCGCCGTCAACCAAATCTCTTTCAGCAAGAACGATCTACCCCCGGAAGGAGCGGCACACAACAAGGCTTTGCATCTAACAGTTAAATGCGAAGACTATTATGTCAAGCGGGTAATGTTGGATGGAGGCTCAGGCGTTGACATTTGCCCGCTCTCCACGCTACAAAGAATGGAAATTGGGACCGGAAGAATCCGACCCAACAATGTCTACGTAAGGGCTTTCGACGGCATCAAGAGAGATACCATGGGAGAAATAGACCTGTTATTGGTCATAGGACCAGTCGAATTTCAAGTAACCTTCCAGGTGCTCGACATGGATACATCCTACAATTTTCTCCTTGGCAGACCTTGGATCCATGCGGCAGGAGCCGTGCCTTCCACTCTTCACCAGATGGTGAAGTTCGAGTACGAAGACCGAGAGATCGTGGTCCATGGGGAAGATGAGCATGCCATTTATCGGGACCCATCCATTCCATATCTAGAACCGAGAGAAGGGAGCGAACACACGGTCTATCAAGCTTTTGAGATTGTACTGGCAGAGCAGCACGAAGAGGGAATACCCTGCCCCCAGCCTTTCTTGTCTAACGCCTCGGTTATGGTGGCCAAAGAGATGATCCGGCACGGATTTAGGCCAGGGAAGGGGCTTGGACGAACCCTTCAGGGAATAACAGAACCCATTACCTTGCCAGTCACCAAGAAACCTTTTGGACTAGGTTTCAAACCTACTCCAGCAGACGAAGAGTGGGCAAAGAAAAGGAAAAATGAGGGTTGGAAGTTACCTCGACCACTGCCGGATTTATATGCAACTTTCATCAGGCCAAGGTACGCTGAAGAAGAAGATGATGAGGTCTTCACAGCTGAGGAAATCGAGGAGATATGTGGGGCGATGAGAGAGATGCTCTACGAGGTCCACATGGTTCAACCAGGTGAAGGCACAAGCAACTGCTGAGATGCTGTACATGGGGCCGAACGCCCAACTTCAAAACTGGGAGGCCACGCCATTCCCGACTAGACGGAAGTCCGGGTAGACCTGTCCTGCCACCTTTCCTGTGTCACAAGTTATCTCCAGGACATAACTTGAACGTTTTCTTCCTTTCAATTGTTGTCTTGAATTCCTAAGTTGTAAACAGTGTTGTCTTCCAACTTTCCAAAGAAAATAAAAAAAAATCATCATTGCTTTCCCCTTCTTTCTTTTGTTCTGGTTTTTGTTATTTTTCCTTTTATCTTTCTTTTCAGTCATAATAATGCGGCTTTAAATATGACATGCTTGCGGACTTCATGCCCAGATCACAATGAGCTATTTAACTGCGAATTAATGAACCCAGAACCAGAATATGATGCGGAAGAAGCTTTTAGGGAGATAAACCGAGAGTTGGAATACTTCGAGAATAAACCTAAGCCAAATCTGAATGACACTGAACCGGTAAATTTAGGAACCCCGGAAGAAATACGGGAGACCAAGATAAGCATTCACACGGACAAGAAAACGCGAGAGGCGATAATTCAACTTCTTTTTGAATTTAAAGACGTGTTTGCTTGGTCATATGATGACATGCCGGGGCTAGGTGTTGATCTAGTGGTTCATAAATTGCCGATTCATCCTGATTGTCCTCCAGTTCAACAAAAGCAACGAAAGTTCAAAACTGAGGTCAGTGACAAGATTAAAGAGGAGATCACCAAACAACTGAAAACGGGAGTGATTCGGGTAGTCCAATATACAACATGGTTGGCGAATGTGGTTCCAGTACCAAAAAAGGACGGGAAAACTCGGGTATGTGTAGATTACCGAGATCTGAACAGAGCAAGTCCTAAAGATAATTTCCCGCTGCCCAACATCCACATCCTCGTTGATAATTGCGCCAAACACGAGATACAGTCTTTCGTAGATTGTTACGCTGGGTATCATCAGGTATTGATGGATGAAGAGGACGCCGAGAAAACTGCCTTCACCACGCCTTGGGGCACCTACTGTTACCGGGTCATGCCATTTGGTTTGAAGAATGCTGGGGCTACTTACATGAGGGCCATGACTGCCATTTTCCATGACATGATGCATCAGGAAATAGAGGTGTACGTGGACGACGTGATAGTCAAGTCCAGGACACAGGATAATCACATCCAAGACTTGAGGAAATTCTTCGAGAGATTAAGGAAGTATGACTTGAAGCTAAACCCAGCCAAATGCGCTTTCGGAGTTCCGTCGGGCAAACTTTTGGGCTTCATCGTAAGCAGGAGAGGTATCGAGCTAGATCCAACTAAGATAAAATCCATCAGAGATCTGCCTCCCCCGAGAACAAAGAAAGACGTGATGAGTCTGTTGGGCAGGTTGAACTACATCAGTCGGTTTATTGCCCAGCTGACAAGCACGTGTGAGCCCATATTCAAGCTGTTAAGGAAAGATGCGGCGATTAAATGGACAACTGAGTGTCAAGAAGCCTTTGATAAAGTCAAAGAATACCTTTCGAATCCCCCGGTCTTGGTCCCTCCAGAACCGGGAAGGCCACTTTTCTTGTATCTGACAGTCTTGGAGAACTCTTTCGGTTGCGTCCTCGGGCAACACGACGTAACCGGAAAGAAGGAGCAAGCAATCTACTACTTGAGCAAGAAATTCACCGGCTACGAGGCCAAATACACTCTGCTGGAAAGGACATGCTGCGCTCTCACATGGGTTGCTCAAAAGCTGAGACATTATCTCCAAGCCCACACTACGTTCCTCATAAGCAGGTTGGATCCTTTGAAGTATATATTTCAGAAACCAATGCCTACTGGGAGACTGGCTAAATGGCAAATCTTGCTTACGGAATTCGACATAGTCTATGTCACTCGCACGACAATGAAAGCCCAGGCGTTAGCAGATCATTTGGCCGAAAATCCGGTCGATGAGGAATACCAGCCATTGGATACCTACTTTCCAGATGAAGAAGTAAACACCGTAGAAGTGGTCTCGGAGGAAGCTCATGTTTGGAAGATGTTCTTTGATGGAGCCGTGAACGCCAAGGGTGTAGGGATTGGGGCAATTGTGATCTCACCTTCTGGTCAGCATTATCCCGCCACAGCTAGACTTCGTTTCTTTTGCACAA
This sequence comes from Nicotiana sylvestris, assembly GCF_000393655.2. Taxonomy (NCBI): domain Eukaryota; kingdom Viridiplantae; phylum Streptophyta; class Magnoliopsida; order Solanales; family Solanaceae; genus Nicotiana; species Nicotiana sylvestris. The sequence continues at coordinate 114,028,435 of NC_091065.1, forward strand.
ATAATACAGCTGAATATGAAGCCTGCATCATGGGCATGCATATGGCAATCGATCAGGATGTCAAAGACTTACTGATTATGGGAGATTCTGACCTGATTATCCGGCAAGCCCAAGGCGAATGGGAAACTCGGGATGTCAAACTTATCCCTTACCGACAGCATGTGGAGGACCTCAGCAAGCGCTTTACCTCAATAGAGTTCAGGTATATCCCGAGGTGTCACAATGAACTGGCAGATGCACTTGCTACTTTGGCTTCAATGCTACCCTACCCGGGCAACGCCCACGTCGATCCTTTGGAAATCCAAATCAAGGAAAGACACGGTTACTGCAATGTAATCGAGGCAGGATCAAATACGCAGCCGTGGTACCATGACATCAAGAGGTTCCTAAAGACACAAGAATACCCCGAGCACGCTACTGGAGATCAAAAGAGGACCATTAGGCGACATGCAAGTGGTTTCTTTCTAAGCGGTGAATTGTTGTATAAGAGGACCCCGGACCTCAATCTTCTAAGATGTGTCGATATCGAGGAGGCAAGAAAGATCATGCACGAAGTACACGCAGGTGTGTGCGGACCTCACATGAACGGTTATGTCTTAGCAAAGAAAATCCTTCGAGCAGGTTATTACTGGATGACCATGGAAAAGGATTGCTTTAGCTTCGTTCGGAAGTGTCATCAGTGTCAGGTGCACGGTGATTTGATTCATGCACCTCCCACGGAGCTGCATCCCATGTCTGCACCTTGGCCATTTGTCGCCTGGGGCATGGACGTCATTGGACCAATCGAACCGAAGGCTTCGAATGGACACAGGTTTATACTGGTTGCCATCGATTACTTCACAAAATGGGTAGAAGCTGTCACTCTCAAGTCGGTCACTAAAAAAGCTGTAGTGGATTTTGTACACTCAAATCTTATCTGTCGTTTCGGTATTCCTGCGACTATCATTACAGATAACGCAGCAAACTTGAACAGTCACTTGATGGGAGATGTATGCGAGCAATTCAAGATAACGCATAGGAATTCTACTCCTTATCGGCCGAAAGCCAATGGTGCTGTGGAAGCGGCGAACAAAAACATCAAGAAGATTTTGAGGAAAACGATCCAAAGTTCCCGACAGTGGCATGAGCAGTTACCATTTGCATTGTTGGGGTATCGCACTACGGTACGCACATCAGTAGGAGCGACTCCTTATCTTTTGGTTTATGGGACCGAGGCTGTAATACCGGCAGAGGTAGAAATTCCTTCGCTTCGAATCATTGTCGAAGCAGAAATCGAAGACAGCGAGTGGGTCAAGACTCGGTTAGAGCAATTGACTTTGATTGATGAAAAGCGAATGGCCGCAGTTTGTCACGGACAGTTATACCAACGAAGGATGGCCCGTGCTTACAACAAGAAAGTCCGACCCAGGAATTTCGAAGTAGGTCAGCTGGTACTGAGGCGTATTCTGCCGCATCATGAGGAAGCAAAAGGTAAGTTTGCCCCAAATTGGAAAGGCCCATACATCATAAGGAAGATATTGCCGAGAGGAGCATTGTATTTAGGTGATATCGAAGGAAATGACCCCGACACAGCAGTAAATGCGGATGCAGTCAAGAGATACTACGTCTGAATTATACTCCAGTAGTCTTGACACATTTGAAATGATGAAGGTTTTATTCCCCACTACTCCCCAAACACTACCCAATTCTCTCTACAAACCTTTGAGCCGCTTAAAAAAAAACATTGATTGAGGCCTGAACTACGTTTGACTTGATTCCGAAAGGATACGTAGGCAGCCTCTCCCTGAGGTTCAGTCACACCAACAATAAAATCCCATTCACCCTGAAATTGAAACCGGGGCACGTCGAGCAGTTTGGAAGTTAGTATCATCTGCCTCTCTTTACCAAGCACAAGCTTTCAGATCCATTACCAAAGATAGTGGGAAACCAATAAGCGTCACAAATGGAGACCGGCACACTCTGAATTGAGAGAGATAAAATGAGAGAGTCTCGTCGGTGAAAACCTTCGGGCACCACGAGGCGACGGGAGTAGAGAAACCAAAATGAGAGAGCTTGTTTAGTAAAAACTCGCAAAGAGTGCTATCAAGCGATGACAGGAAGAGAAATGAGAGAGGTCAGCTGGCGAAAACCCGCAAAGGGCGCTGTTGGCCGAAAAGAATGACTCCACCCCAAGGAGGTCTCGGCAAAGCTCCACCGGTTTGGAATCACAGATCCGTTCTGGTTCAGGGAAACGCAAGTCTATGGAAGGTCAGGTGTCCAGTCCAAAGAGCATGTCATGTCATTAAAGCTAGCATTATCTTCCTCAGATAAGTCTTTCTCGTCCCGAAGGGGGGCACTCCTTTTCTGAAATTCGTTTTATCTTTTCTTTGTTTTTCTTCGAATCTCTTTTATGTTTAAGCCCAAGTTCTAGATGTACCGGAAAGGACAGGTGGCAGGTTTGGTTGCACGGAATTCCGTTTCATGAAGGAAAACGCCTCGTTTCGTTGGTACGTTTGTCCCAAGTCTGATGAATCATGATGTTTGATGGTGTTTAAAGTAAAGAGGAAAGAGAGAAATCTCCCCCAGCAAGTCCGCCTTCGGACGAATCCCCACAGAGTCTCCCTCTGTACAAATCCCCACAGAGTCTCTCCTTGTACAATCTCCCACAGAGTCTCCCCAATATAAAAATAAAAAAAAAGAAGAAAACAAATCCTGTTGGAATTTCCCCAGCACATCCCCAGCGAGTCCCTTTGTAAAAATTCCCCAACAAGCTTACCCCAACAAATCCTAGAAAGCCCGCTTTGAAACAAATACCCAGCATGCCCCATTGTACAAAATCCGCACAAAGAATCCACTTTGTAAATATTCCCCCTCAGAGCTTCCTTTTGTACAAATCCCCACCGAATACCTCCAATAAAACCCCCGTTGAGAACCTCCAAGCAAAACGGGACAAAAAAAAGAGAGAAAAGAAAAAGAGCCTTGTGAGGCGAATCATCACGGAATCTGGAAATACAAGCCTGAGCAGTCTAAAAGGTTCCGACATATGAATCAAATCAATGGCGGGACTTCGCAACAGAAATGAAGACGCAACAAAGCAACCGGGAACGATCAAGGTCACCAAACCGACCGTCATTTCTGAACTAACAAATGTTCTTTGTCTGAAAAGTTGAAACATGTTTAATCCAAGACAACCGTGCAAGAAGCAGGTGTCGCCCAAAGAAGAAGGTACATGGCTACAAGAAATATTTTGGCAATAAGGAATTCACTCGAAAGGTAAGTTTCCACGAAACCCCCTTTTACCTTCTACTAAAACAAGAAAATTCAAAAAAAAAAGAGTTCGCTTAGTATTCTCGAATTTTGTCCCCAGCCAATCAGCATTAGGGTTTTAAACCCTAAACTAAATTTTTTTCCTTTCAGCCAGCATTAGGGTTTTAAACCCTAAACTGAGCTTTTCCATGCAATCAGCATTAGGGTTTTAAACCCTAAGCTGAATTTTTCCTTTAGTCAGCATTAGGGTTTTAAACCCTAAACTGAATTTTTTTTTCCTTTCAGCCAGCATTAGGGTTTTAAACCCTAAACTGAGCTTTTCCATGCAATCAGCGTTAGGGTTTTAAACCCTAAACTGAACCTTTTTCCTTTCAGCCAACATTAGGGTTTTAAACCCTGAACTGAGCTTTTCCATTTAATCAGCGTTAAGGTTTTAAACCCTAAACTGAACTCTTTTCCTGTCAGCCAACATTAGGGTTTTAAACCCTAAACTGAGCTTTTCCATGCAGTCAGCATTAGGGTTTTAAACCCTAAACTAAATTTTTCCTTTAGTCAGCATTAGGGTTTTAAACCCTAAACTGAACTTTTTGCTTTAGTCAGCATTAGGGTTTTAAACCCTAAACTGAATTTTCCATTCAGCCAGCATTAGGGTTTTAAACCCTAAACTGAGCTTTTTCATGCAGTCAACATTAGGGTTTTAAACCCTAAACTGAATTTTTCCTTTAGTCAGCATTAGGGTTTTAAACCCTAAACTGAACTTTTTCCTTTAGTCAGCATTAGGGTTTTAAACCCTAAACTGAATTTTCCATTCAGCCAGCATTAGGGTTTTAAACCCTAAACTGAGCTTTTTCATGCAATCAGCATTAGGGTTTTAAACCCTAAACTGAATTTTTCCTTTAGTCAGCATTAGGGCTTTAAACCCTAAACTGAATTTTCCATTCAGCCAGCATTAGGGTTTTAAACCCTAAACTGAGCTTTTTCATGCAATCAGCATTAGGGTTTTAAACCCTAAACTGAATTTTTCCTTTAGTCAGCATTAGGGTTTTAAACCCTAAACTGAACTTTTTCCTTTAGTCAGCATTAGGGTTTTAAACCCTAAACTGAATTTTCCATTCAGCCAGCATTAGGGTTTTAAACCCTAAACTGAGCTTTTTCATGCAATCAGCATTAGGGTTTTAAACCCTAAACTGAATTTTTCCTTTAGTCAGCATTAGGGTTTTAAACCCTAAACTGAACTTTTTCCATTCAGCCAGCATTAGGGTTTTAAACCCTAAACTGAGCTTTTCCATGCAGTCAGCATTAGGGTTTTAAACCCTAAACTGAATTTTTCCTTTAGTCAGCATTAGGGTTTTAAACCCTAAACTGAACTTTTTCCATTCAGCCAGCATTAGGGTTTTAAACCCTAAACTGAATTTTCTTTTAGTCAGCATTAGGGTTTTAAACCCTAAACTGAACTTTTTCCATTCAGCCAGCATTAGGGTTTTAAACCCTAAACTGAGCTTTTCCATGCAATCAGCATTAGGGTTTTAAACCCTAAACTGAATTTTCCCTTTAGTCAGCATTAGGGTTTTAAACCCTAAACTGAACTTTTTCCATTCAGCCAGCATTAGGGTTTTAAACCCTAAACTGAGCTTTTCCATGCAATCAGCATTAGGGTTTTAAACCCTAAACTGAATTTTTCCCTTTAGTCAGCATTAGGGTTTTAAACCCTAAACTGAACTTTTTCCATTCAGCCAGCATTAGGGCTTTAAACCCTAAACTGAGCTTTTCCATGCAATCAGCATTAGGTTTTATACCCTAAACTGAATTTTTCCCTTTAGTCAGCATTAGGGTTTTAAACCCTAAACTGAACTTTTTCCATTCAGCCAGCATTAGGGCTTTAAACCCTAAACTGAGCTTTTCCATGCAATCAGCATTAGGGTTTTAAACCATAAACTGAATTTTCTTTTAGTCAGCATTAGGGTTTTAAACCCTAAACTGAACTTTTTCCATTCAGCCAGCATTAGGGTTTTAAACCCTAAACTGAGATTTTCCATGCAATCAGCATTAGGGTTTTAAACCCTAAACTGAATTTTTCCCTTTAGTCAGCATTAGGGTTTTAAACCCTAAACTGAACTTTTTCCATTCATCCAGCATTAGGGTTTTAAACCTTAAACTAAGCTTTTCCATGCAATCAGCATTAGGGTTTTAAACCCTAAACTGAATTTTTCCCTTTAGTCAGCATTAGGGTTTTAAACCCTAAACTGAACTTTTTCCATTCAGCCAGCATTAGGGCTTTAAACCCTAAACTGAGCTTTTCCATGCAATCAGCATTAGGGTTTTAAACCCTAAACTGAATTTTTTCTTTTTAATCAGCATTAGGGTTTTAAACCCTAAAACTGAATTTTTTCTTTTTAATCAGCATTAGGGTTTTAAACCCTAAAACTGAATTTTTCCTTTCAGTCAGCATTAGGGCTTTAAACCCTAAACTGAACTTTTTCCATAATCAGCATTAGGGTTTTAAACCCTAAACTGAACTTTTTCCATTCAGCCAGCATTAGGGTTTTAAAACCCTAAACTGAGCTTTTCCATAATCAGCATTAGGGTTTTAAACCCTAAACTGAATTTTTTCTTTTTAATCAGCATTAGGGTTTTAAACCCTAAAACTGAATTTTTCCTTTAGTCAGCATTAGGGTTTTAAAACCTAATCTGAACTTCTCCCCAGCTAGTCGGTATTAGGGGTCCAACCCTGAACTGAGCATTTTTTATCTTCCTTCATTAATTTTATGAACTTCTTGGCGAATAATTCACGAAATTTTCCTAGTAAAACTGGGGCAGAAAATTTCGTTCGTTTGTTTGTTTTCTCTCGTAGGTCTAACCTCGAGCCACCCGATTCGAAATGACCCACGAGATGAGTCTCAACTCAGAATCAAAGAAGGAAAAAGACAAAAAGAAGATGTCCCGAGAATATCAGAGTAAATGGAAGGCGGATCGACTCCAACATTTGACTAAGGTCCTGAACTCTGCCAGTCGCGTTTCACTCAGTATCCCAAAGATTGAACAAGTCGCCGCAACTCGCAAGCATCAAGATTCGGATCAAAGTCTCCAAGCACAATCAGCTAAGACCCAAGATCAAGTCGCAAAAGAATCATAGATAGGAATCTTGTAACTCGCAGTTGACATGCATATAAGTAGTTAGTTCAGTTCCAATTTTCCTTTGGTTGTAATAAGGCGGTCAGTGACGCAGCAGTGACAACAGCAACAGCAGTAACAGCAAGCATTGCAATCCCATGGTAGTCCCAGCTACCAAAAGTTTCCCGAACTACATTGACCTGATTCCTGTTTAGCCCAGGATATGTAGGAAATCTTTGAAGCAAGATTCGGTCAGATCTTTCAAAAACATGCTTCACACGGAGTAGTCCATAGGCAAAAATCGCTCATACACGCTCACTTTATCTTTGCACGAAAACTCTTCGTGTTTCCGAACAAAGAGGGGCAGCTGTGAGCACGTGATTTTTGTTTTCGCACGACAATCGCTCCAAAAGAAATAAAAATAATAACAATTGGTCCTGCTGTACAATTTTTGGATTTTTACATGGCGCTTTGTTAATTATTTATGATTTTTGCCCGTTTTAGTTTTATTAAAACAAAATACAAAAAAATGTATGTGTCATGCATAATTTGAACCGTAATCCGGTTGTTAAATAGAAAATCATAAATAGGCATCTTTGTCCGTGATTTTGTTTTTGTTTGATTTTACCTGTTTTAAAATATTTTAATGTGTGTGCAAATAATTGTATTAAGTGTTTATTTAATTTTAATTTGATTTACTTAGGTTTTGTTTTTAAAATAAGGAAGAAAATAAAATAATAATAATAAAAAAGTCTTTTTTCGGACTTGGGCCAATTTTAAACAAATTAGCCCAAATAAACTCAGCCCAAAACCCATGCTTGCCCGGTCCGTGACCAGCCTACTTCAAGAATGTCCAAACGACGCCGTTTTAATCCAGGCTGATCTGAGCCGTTGATCTCTGAAAGATCAACGGCCAAGATCTCTCACCCCGAACCCATCAACAGACCCGACCCACCTTACCCAAACCAACCCGAACCCTGGTATGGGAAACGACACCGTTTCCCCAGACACCGTTTCCCCATCACATGAAAGATCTGGGCCTTCCATCTTGCCTCATCCAACGGCTGAGACCAACCCACCCATCCCATATATAACCTTCCAACCATACCCTGCCCCCTATCCAATACCCCGGCTTTCGTCTTCATCTCTTTCCCCACGAAACCCTAGCCGCCCCCTTATCCCTCGCCGTTAATCCCGGCGGCATGAACGCCGGTGACCACACCCTTAACACCATAGAACCCCCTTGCCATCCTGAACCTAGATCTTTTAACCATTTAGCTCGAATCCCTCCCCACCTTCTCGAATCTTCATTTGAAGATTCGAGTCAAAACTCGATCTACACCGATCGGCCCTAAATTCATACCAGACACTCCCCAGACTCCCTCGTGACCAAACCATGCTTGGTTTGGTCCGAATCTGACCAGGGAAGCATGAATCCCGGATCTAATTTTTGGAACCTTAGGGTTCCTCGTCACTGGTCCGTATCTGGTTCAAACCGAAGAGATTAAGGTCTAATGGACCTTAATCGAAGTGTTTCTCATCTGAGAAACACTTCGATTAGAGTCCGTTCAGCCTTAAGAAAGGTCTGTTCGAGTCCAAGCTAGGGTCTTTTGATTTTTTGAGTTTTAAGGTGAGTTTGCTTTCTTTTCTTTATTTGTTTTAGTCCATGTGATTGTTCTAAAGGCTGTTCATGTTTTGTGAAATCTGTGTTTTGAGTTTTATTAACTGTGTCCTGTCCACCTTGCCCGAACCTTTGTTTGTTTGATTGAGTTTCTTCTTCTACTTGTTCTGATAATGTGTATGTATGTATTTGTTGTGCAATTAGTTAAATTTCAAATTTGAACTGATTAACTGATTCCTCGGGTACAATTCTGCTTAGTCAATACAATTCGAATCATGTGTCCTATACTGTTAAATGTCTGATTTTGGTTTCGATTGTATGTGTTATAACTAATATAGTCGAGTCGACATGTGTCGTCAATTAGTTTCAGATGTTTGAACAATAAACAAATCGATCTGCTTCTGTTAAGCATTGTATGAATCAGTTAGGAATTGAATTTAGCTACTTATAGTTGTTAATCTGAATCAGAAATATAAAAAGATTGGTTTTGTTTAGTTGCAGTCAGAATTGGAGGGCATGTGCACTTGTGCACAACATGTGCACTTGTGCACAACATGGGCATAAAGGCCTTTGTTACATTTAAAATAGTTTGACAGCATATGTTGTCAGATTATACCATGCTGCCCACATCCTGCTTTAGTTTAGAAATATTAAACCTCACTTAAAAGATAAGTCTGCCAGGGAATATCATGGGAGTTTGTTCTTATTTAAATAGTCAGTGGAATCTGAAAATAAGAGAGCACATGGGAGGATGTTCTGATTTGTGTAAAACAGGCTGTTAAAGGGGTGATGAGAGGCTTATAAAAGGGGGGATTTTGATGAGGACAGACAGAAGAGAACAGGGAGATAGAGAGAGAGACTGAATTATTGAGGGCTTGAAGTTCAAAAAAAGAAAGAAAAACTGAGAGGAGTTCTTTTGAGAACTCAAATAGATTCCAAGATTGAAAATTGGCACTCTTTTGTTTAAGAAGAAAAGAGATAGTGAGAGGGATATCATAAAAAGGCACATACAGACACATTGAGAGAAGCTATATACACAGATAGAGAGTGAACAAGAAACAGGAAATATACAGAAATTTCAGGAAAACTGTTTTCTGTTTGGGCTTCATTTGCTGTCAACCTGTTGGGCTGTACTGATTCTTCCAAGTCTCAATTGAGATTTCTGGTGGTATTTTCGTGCTTAGTTTCTTTTGAGTTGGTCTGCCTGGAGTTTTGTTTATGCTTCGCTGCCTACTGCTGTCATTTTCCACTTTTTCCTCGTCTATAATTGTATCTTGCACCGGAACTTGTCCTGCTGCTGTTATCTGTTACTGCTGCTGTTTCGCTTGCACTGTTTGCTCAACTGACTCTCTTGCTTTCTTCATTGTAAGCATCTTCTCAGGTACACACTTCGAATCTGTCTGATGTAACTGATGTCGAAATGAAAAATTGAAATGAAAGATCTGAAGAATCTTTAATCATCTGTGGCTTTACTTACAGCTTTGCGAATATTGTTAAAGTTGTATAAATCCTTTAATTTGTAGCCTAATAGAGAATACATTCGTAAGTTTGTACTTAATTAATGTTTATGTTGATCTGAAACCGTGGTATTTGATTCATTTAGAAGCATACAGGATGTAAACACAGTTCATGGAATGTGAAACTATTCAATATGATTGTTAGAATTGAACTCACTCTTTCAGCATGCTTTGAATAAGTAGGGGCCAATGGCTGTTAAATCTAGCCAAATACAATATAGTTTTAAATCACCCAGTTTCGACTTCTTTAGGCGGTTTATAGGACTAGCTTTGAATATCATCGGTAACATTCTTTAATAAGGAATTCTACTAACCCTGTTTAAGCAAGTTAATCTAAATTCGACTTAAAGATGTTTGTTCGGATTAAGTGTTGTATTTCGTTAACTCGTATGTGATTTCCTTGTCAAATTAAAGCATTTTTCCATTAAAATATAATGTTTTCTTAACTTTGTAAATAATTAATCATAAAAACCCGGATTAGGCCAAAGCAGCATGTACCTTTTTCTTCTAGTTTTAGAGACAAATGTATTAGAAATGTAGCCACTTTAGGATATCCTTTCTAAATAGAGACAAGCCTCGCCAAATAAAAATGCAAAATTGCGGGGCCCTCAATAAATAATCATAATAAATATTTAGAATTCAGGATAGGCCGTTTAGCGAATTTCATGGCTTCCTACAAAATAATAATGCGCTAGACTCTTTAGGCGCGACTTAATTAAATTACATTCTTAAACTCGGGTGCACATTGATGTGACCCGAATCCAAATCTCAACGGAGTCAAAATGGTCAACAACTACGGGTGCATTGATTGCGGCGTGGTTCGAGATGCGTTGTCACGACGTTGCAATTCTATAAAAATAATAATAAAAGCGGTTATAAACTTAATAAAAGCACATAGGTCACAACATGTATTTAATTATATATTTAGCCATTATAACAATTTAAGCGACCGTGCTAGAACCACGGGATCCGAGGGTGCCTAACACCTTCCCTCGGGTCAACAGAATTCCTTACTTAGAATTTCTGGTTCGCAGACTTCATTTGAAAAAGTCGAAAATTTCCTCGATTTGGGATTCAAGATAAACCGGTGACTTGGGACACCAAAAGCCAAACCTTTCCCAAGTGGCGACTCTGAATTAAATAAATAATCCCATTTCGAATATTGTCACTTAAATTGGAAAAACTCCCCTCGCGCATTTAACCCTTCGGGGCGGGCGCGCAAAAATGAGGTGTGACACAACCCGATCCAAACAACATATCTGTGGCGGCGTGCCACCTGATTCATACATAATAATCTATAAGGAATTACTTACCGAGCTAGAATGCTCATACCTGTGAAATACCCGAATATCAACCACGAGCACGCGAAGTGCATAATGCAAATTCCTGGGGAGACCGACAGCGCCATACGCTACAAAACTCAAGCCCAACCAAGATGTGATATGCGATCTTTATCTTGAGAGCCATCTTGCTCACATAACACCATCGCTACGCAGAACCTCAACACATATGAAATTTATCAAGCCGTTTCACAACTCACACGGCATAATATAGTATTACATGAAATAGCTAATGACGAAGTATCATCCAATGCCCGAATACCCCTCCATAAGCAGGGCTATGCTGAGATGAACACATCCGGCCTAATATAGAGCCCATATTCGTAATTAGATCCATCCACGGACCTCAAGTCGATTCTGATCGCACCTCACTAGGCTAATAACCTTTCAAGGGTCCATAATAACCCCCTTTTTAACACATAAGAACAACCGCCAAATTCATAACAAACTTCCCTAGTCTCACTAGCCACACTAACACTGTGAAGCAAATAAAAAATCCTCAATTAGAATTCAAAGCCTCTTACACAAGACACCGATATCAGGTGACGCTAAAGACAATACCAGTTGGTTCCAACCATCTGACTCCTCCCTTGCTCATCCGAGCTCATGACATTCTTGTCAACACCGAACCGCAACCTTGATCCTCAACTTCCAATTCCCACGCTACTCACGGCACTTAATCATGACAATGCACAAGAGTACAAGAATTTCATCATAACTCCTGAGCCACTAATAGGGTAAACACCTTATCATATAGAAACCTTTTACTTAACTCATTTCAAGAAAACCATTGCAACCCATGACTAAATTCTCATAACCACAGAAAATGTCAACCTCAAATAGTGGTCTAAACCACCATAACTCTTCCGGGATCCATCTGTACATAACAGGCTATAATACTCGAAAGACTCCAAATAAAATCAATTACGACAACGGTCAAACCTCGCGTGTACCGTCACAAATCACATGAGTAGCTCAACACGCTGAAGGAGCTGATCACTACCATCATCATGCCGATTCAACCATTGCTTACCTATCCGACCTCTTCTAATTTGCCCTGGACTTGCCTTAGGAATGATAATAGCTTCATTCAAAACATAGCAAACTCAATCCGCACTCGTCATGAGTGACCCATTTCACAAGACCACATTGTCTTAAAAACCACGAACCACTTCATACCCTCCTTGTGCGCATAATCGCGTCTTCAACTGGTACAACCGTTCTGCAAGACCTTCCACGAATCTGAAGCTACTTCTTCCCTTCCTCCAATACCGCACCGCATACCCAATGATAACGTAGAACATTCCAAGTTCTTAGGCACTGTACTCAAATTCTTGAACCCACTAGGACCACTGTTGAGAGATACCCACTCTAACTTGGCCCCGAATATAAGCCAAACTCTAGTGCTCTGCTAGCACGTGAACACCCTATTCGAGAAGCACCAGACTGAATTCTTTTCCCTTGTACATTAGTCCCACCAGAAGCAGAAACTCTGAGTCTTCCCAAAACTGACCATGAATTGATAAGGCCCAAATATAGCACACATTCCTCAAGTCCTTTGCTCGAATTACCATTAATGCTTTCTTTCCTTAGTCATATTAACTCGTCGATATACCAATGACCTGAAACTGCACAAGCAGACAACCACGTGATCCAATCATAGACGGTGGGGCTCCCCCACTTAGCTTGAAGTTACAATTGCATAACTCTGGAACCCACCAAGATTCCTTATCCCCCAATGACATGATCTTGCACTATCAACCCGCCAAATTCCTCAAAATCCTTCTATTAGCATTTCATGAACGCTCTAAATCACTAGACACATTTACATATTCAACCTTTTACCAGAAAGCCAGTATAATTCTTCATGGAAGCTTCGTCAACACCACACGACCGCTGACCTGTTCACAGGAGATAACCCACATGTGGAAATTACATGCTGATATCTTCAAACGTCGTTGTACTAGGTACAATCACTACAAAATCAGTAACTCATCCTGAGCCCGTGCTCATTCACCAGTTATACAGGTTCGTTCACTTCTCATAGACATCGACTAAAGGTGCGACAACCTCTTCCAATCCAAAGTTATGTCGTATCCTTCTTCGTGTAGGGCGACTCCTTTCTGTCGCATCCAAATATACCACCGTATAATAGTCAATATTTCAAATTACGTCCGTAGACATAGTCACTATCTACCATAAATCCCAAATCGCTCTACAATTTTCTCAAGGCGTGTGTCATCCTACCACAGAACCCATACGCTACTCCGCCACTCTCTCACTTTGGCTAAACTCACTCCTTTGAGCAACCGCTCGACTCCTGTTTCTCACACTTGGCCTTCTAGAAGTTTAACCACCGCATGACACCGCGACCTCTGATAGCCGCTTCTCCTGCACTATTTCATGCTACCCCGCCCCAAAGGCAAATTGAAGAAAACTATAACACCGGCGAACTTAACGTATTCAACAAGGACAATGACACCACATCATAGATGAAAATTCCACCACGCTCGAAAATACCAAGTCTCGTTCTCCATTAACCTAAACCTGAACATTTATAGTCCGATTGCCTTTTCCTCAGCCAGAAATAAAATACCGAATCTCTGAATCATGCACTGAGCAAACCTCCTCTCAAGTCATTCACTGCCTTGACACATAGCAAGCATCTTACCATCACCTCAATACTATGCAATAACAACTCATGAGCATCATAGCAACCTGTGCATAGCCTCGAAGCTCTCAGAAGTATAACTACCGAGCTGAAATGACAAAACGGCCTTCCGCAAAGCGACGACAATAGCCCAATCAAATACATAGGGAGAAACATCCTGCACCACATCTGTAGTACCATTACAATTCCTCAATTCCCGATTTATAACAAGCGCTTCACGTTGCATAAGATTGAATATGAAAGAAACAAAGGCATAAGCCTCAAAGGAATCAAATTGCACGATGAGGAATCAAGAAGGGAAGTGCTCCTAACAGCCCTGTAGCCTCTCGAAGATAAGTACAGACGTCTCCGCACTGATCTGCAAGACTCTACTAGACTCGCTCATGACTCGTGAGACCTAAGTGAACCTAGTGCTCTGATACCATGTTGTCACGACCCAAATCCATTAAAGGTCGTGATGGCGCCAGACACCACTGTCAGGCTAGCCAACAAATAGTTAATTAAATTATCTTTTTATATTTTTGAAATCATAAAGTTTCCTTCAATTTTACTAGTAATAGATGAACTTTACGAAATAAATAATAATATTTTCCAATTTCAACAACGGATATCCCATAATCACACCCCAGAATTCGGTGTCACAAGTGCATGAGAAATTACTTGGAAATAAAATGAAATACAATAACTGTCCGGAATACAAATTTGGACAAAAATACAAATACTCTGAAGGAGACTCTGCTGGCTGTGGATCGTCTCAAGAGATGCAGCTCACTTAAGTCTCCGTATCAACCATGCCGCTGCGCCCACTAGGCCACTAGACATACATGTGTCTGTACAACAAATGTATCAAGTGTAGTATGAGTACGAAAATAATGCATACACAGTAAGTATCAAATCTAACCTCGAAGAAGTAGTAACGAGGGGTTGACTTCGGACACATACTAGTGGTCCAATAATATCAGATATAGTAAAGAAGTGAATAAATATGAAACAGAGTAAATATATGAAATAAACAATTATAAAATACGTGGTACAATTCCCCTCTTTACAATTCTACTCAAGCTCTCAACTAGCAAGTTCCCTCCGTAACCAGAGCATATATATAGATATAGTGGATATCATCAAAGAGGTTGTCATATTTCTAATCAAGGGAAAACCCTCAGATACACTAGTTTCTTGACAAATATTAAGCATGATTCCATAAGGATAATATATATAGGAAATGTTGAAGCGTACGACCCGATCCAAAATAAAAGTAAATTGTGCACTATCGAGGGTCGAACGGCGCGAACCATAGATGCATCTATTAACCTGCCAAAGCAATCGACCCTGTGATGACCCAAAGGGTCATCACTTGTTTTAAAATAAAATTCTGTATTCCGAGGCTTTAAAAACATCTTTTAGCATCACCTTGATTTGCGTGCACTGTGCGCGTAGCCAGAAAGCCTATATGTGAAAATCTGTAAAAAATAATAAATTTTGACTATAAAATAAATTAATTTGACTTCGATCAACGTTTTAGGTAAACGGACCCGGACCCGTGATTTGACAGCCCCGAAGGGTCCGTAGGAAAATATGGGACTTGCGCGTATGCCCGAAATCGAATTCCGAGGTCCCAAACACGAGAAATGAATTTTTGAAGAAAATTATTTTCTGAAATTGTTTATAAGGTTTGGAAATGAATTTTGATTAGAACATGTTGGTATCGGGCCCGTATTTTGGTTCCGGCACCCGGTACAGGTCTTATATGCGATTTAAGATAATTCTGTGAAGTTTGGTAAGAAACGGAGTCCGTTTGACGTGATTCAGACCTTAAATGCAAAATTTGATGTTTAAAGAAGTTTATGGAAAATTTCATTGATATTGAGGTTTAATTCATAGTTGTTGATGTTATTTTAGTGATTTGAATGCACGAGCGAGTCCGTATAATATTTTTAGGGTGGTGTGCATGTTTGGCTTGGAGCCCCGAGGGCTCGGGTGAGTTTTGGATAGGCCGCGGGGTGAAAGTTTGGACTTAAGGAATTGCAGGCCTGCAGGCTTCGCATTTCCCAACCTCCCTTCGCAATTCCCAGTTCGCATTTCCCAACCTCCCTTCACAATTCCCAGTTTGCATTTCCCAACTTCCCTTTGCAATTCCCAAGCCAGGAGAAGTTGGGGTTCTATTCGCAATTCCCATACCTGAGACCTGCAACTTTTATACTTAGACGATTTTAAACCCGTTTTTCATATCCTCTCAAAACATAAACACACTAGAGCGATTTTTCAAAGGCTTCTTCTTCTCCAAATAAATTGTAAGTCATTTTTAACTAGTTTTCTTTAATCATTAACATCTCTTAACATGATTTCAACTTAAAATCAATGATTTTCATGGGGGAAATTGGGTGTTTTGGGTAAGACCTATGTTTTTCAAAAATTGGGGATTTGGACCTCGATTTGAGGTCTGATTTCAAAACAAATTATATATTTGAGTTCGTGGGGGAATGGGTAATCGGGTTTTGGTTTGAACCTCGGGTTTTGACCATGTGGTCCTGGGGGCGATTTTTGACTTTTTGGGCAAAACTTTAGAAAAACTCATTTTTATGCATTGGGGTTGATTCATTTAGCGTTTATTGATGTAATTCAGTAACTTGTGATTAGATACGAGCGAATTGACGGTGGAATCAAGGGGTAAAGCTATAATTGAAACTTGAGTTGTGTTCATGGCATCAAGGTAAGTGTTTGGTCTAACCTTAGCTTGAGGGATTAGGAGTTGTGTCTTATTTGCTACATGTTAATTATGGAGTACGACGTATAGGTATGGTGATGAGTATCTATACGTTGGTGTAAAGCATGCCTGTAAGTCTTGTATTATTATTGTTATGACTCCGTTGTGGTTTATTACGCTTCATATGTTATTATCACCATTGTTCCCTTGCCGGGATGTTTGTTTGATATTAATGATCCCTTGCTGGGATGTTTGTTTTGATAGTATTATTCCATTACCGGGAAGTTGTTATATTGCTCTTGTTCCCTTGCCGGGATTCCTTGTGATTATTGTTGGCTTGTAACTGAGAGCGGGTGGTACGCCTACTACAAGCTATAATGAAATAGGAGCGGGCGGTACGCCTACCACAAGATATAATGAAATGGGAGCGGGTGGTACGCCTACCACAAGATATAATGAAATGGGAGCGGGTGGTACGCCTACCACAAGATATAATGAAATGGGAGCGGGTGGTACGCCTACCACAAGATATAATGAAATGGGAGCGGGTGGTACGCCTACCATAAGATATAATAAAATGGGAGCGGGTGGTACGCCTACCATAAAATATAATGAAATGGGAGCGAGTGGTACGTCTACCATAAGATATAATAAAATGGGAGCGGGTGGCACGCCTGCCACGAGATACATGAAATGGGAGGTGGCACGCCTGCCATGAGATACAGGAAATGGGATCGGGTTGCACGCCTGCAACAAGATGTGAAAAGAAAGTGAAATCTGTCTTTGTTTTCCTTATTCTTGTTAGTGGTTAGATTTTGATTCCTTTATTCTCTTGATATTCTGTTTTTACCTGTTATTCCCCGAAGCATGTTTCCCCCTCCCATCTTTACTTGTTTATTCCTACTTTACTTTCCGCTGTATATTATATAACTGCACAGGTTTATTTGGTGGCATGGTCCTAGCCTCGTCACTACTTCGCCGAGGTTAGACTAGACACTTACCAGCACATGGGGTCGGTTGTGCTGATACTACACTCTACACTATGTGCAGATCCAGGAGTAGCTCTTGGATCGAAGTTGGAGGCTACATTAAGTCCACACAGAGATCCAAGGTAGACCTACAGGCGTCTGCAGGCCCTAGTGTCTCCTCTATCTTTTATTTCCTGTTTTATCTTTTTGCTTCAGAAATAATGCGTCTTTCATTCTCGGACCTTGTATTTCGCAGTCTTAGACCGCCAGTGACACTGTCACAGCAGGTTTTGGATGATTAAGGTTTAAGTAGTTGTAATAGCTACAGATTCAGATATTTTATTATTTTTCCTCCGCTTAATTAAATATTTCACTGTTTATACGTTATCGCTTTAT
The DNA here is from genome assembly GCF_000393655.2 of Nicotiana sylvestris. NCBI lineage: Eukaryota > Viridiplantae > Streptophyta > Magnoliopsida > Solanales > Solanaceae > Nicotiana > Nicotiana sylvestris. The sequence goes on from NC_091065.1 coordinate 114,046,009, forward strand.
ATCTGTTAAAAAGAATTAATTGTATAATGGAGTAATTAGTTTAAAGGATTGGCTTGCCTAGCTCATATTAGTAAGCGCCATCACGGCTCCCGAGGGTGGGAAATCCGGGTCGTGATAAGTTAGTATTAGAGCTCTAGGTTACATGGGTCTCACAGTTCATAGACAAGCTTAGTAGAGTCTGAGGGATCGGTACAGAGATGCCTGTATTTATCCCCAGAGGCTATAGAGTTAGAAAAAACTTCACATTCATTATTTCCTATCGTGCGGTTTGGTTTCTCAATGCTGATTGAATTTCTACTCTGTTATTTCGCAGATGGCAAGAACACGCGCTTTCTCATCCACTGGCCAGCAGCCTGAGCCCCCAGCAGCAGCTCCCACGAGGTGCAGAGGGTGAGGCCGAGGCCATGCTAGAGGCTGAGGCAGGGTCAAAGCTCAGCCCCGAGCAGCACCAGCAGCAGCAGAGCCTCAGGTTGATTTTGATGATGAGGTTTCGGCCCCAGTAGTTCCGGTGGGCCCATCTCAGGTCCCAGAGGGGTTTATTGCTACCCTAGTTCTTCAGGATGCTCTAATCCGTCTAGTGGGCCTTATGGAGAGTGTCACCCGGGCAGGTTTGCTTCCTACAGCACCAGCCGTCTCTCAGGCTGGAGGAGAAGCCCAGACTCCTGCTACTCGCACTCCGAAGCAGGTAGCTCCCCGGATTTAGACTCCAGCGGTTCAGCCAGTTGGAGCAGTTCAGCTGGGTATGGTAGCTCAAACCGGTGATGGAGCAGCTATGTCTGCCGATGCTTTGTGGAGGCTGGATAGGTTCACCAAGCTCTTTACTACTACTTTCAGTGGTGCATCTACTAAGGATCCCCAATATTATCTAGACAACTGTTATGAGGTTCTCAAGAACATGAGGATAGTTGAGACCAATGAGGTTGATTTTGCCACTTTTTGCTTGTCTGGATCCGCCAAAACATGGTGGAGGGATTTCTGTTTGGCTAGACTAGTCGGATCGCCAGTTTTGACTTGGGAGTAGTTTACTCAACTATTTCTGGAGAAGTTTCTCCCCATCACTCAGAGAGAGGCCTATCGGAGGCAGTTTGAGCGTATCCAACAGGGTTCTATGACTGTTACCCAGTATGAGACTAGATTTATCGACTTGGCTCGTCATGCTCTTATCATACTTCCCACCGAGAGAGAGAGGGTGAGGAGGTTCTTTGATGGACTTATTCAGCCGATTCGTCTTCAGATGGCTAGGGAGACTGGGAGTGAGATATCTTTCCAGGAGGCGGCCAATATGGCCAGGAGAGTTGAGATGGTTCTATCGCAGGGAAGTGGTCAGGGGTCGGACAAGAGGCCTCGTCATTCAGGTTGATTCAGTGGTACCTCGTATGGAGGTAGGGATTCATATGGTAGGGGCCATCATCCCAGGCCTTTTCAGTCAGCACTTCAGGTTTCTCACGGTGCTTCAGGTGGCCGTGGTTCTTAGATGCAGTATTCTAATCAGCAGTCCTACAGTGCACCACCAACTCCTATCAGTGCACCACCGCTTTAGAGTTTCCAAGGTCGTCAGCCCCAGTAGCCGAGGGCTTGTTTCACTTGTGGCGACACGAGGCACATTGCTAGGTATTTCCCTTGAGCATCGAGCAGTTCTCCGTATTAGGGTTCCCGTGCGATGGTTCAGGCACTAGGTGTTCCACAGCCCGCCCAACCAGCTAGAGGTGGGGGTAGAGGTGCTAGAGATAGAGGTAGAGGTATTGGAGGTGGAGCTCAGGACGTTAGAGGTGGAGGCCAGCCAGCAGCAGACCGTCCCAAAGATGTAGTTCAGGGTGATAGGGCCTAGCCCCGATGTTATGCTCTTCCAGCCAAGCCCTAGGCTGAGGCTTCTGATACAGTTATTACAGGTACGGTTCTGGTTTGTGATAGAGATGCTTCAGTGTTATTTGATCCAGGGTCTACGTACTCGTATGTGTCCTTTTATTTTGCACCGTACCTGGTCATACCTAGTGATTCTTTGAGTGATCCTGTTTATGTATCTACACCAGTGGGTGATTCTATTGTGGTAGATCGAGTCCATCGTTCCTATATAGTTGTGATTGGAGGTCTTGAGACTCATGTAGATTTGCTTCTTTTGGACATGGTCGATTTTGATGTCATTTAGGGATGGACTGGTTATCACCTTACTATGCTATCTTAGACTGTCATGCCAATACTGTGACCTTAGCCTTACCGGGTTTACCTCGTTTAGAGTGGAGAGGGACTCTTAGTCATTCTACCCGTAGTGTTATCTCTTATGTAAAGGCTCGACGTATGGTCGAGAAGGGGTGTTTGTCCTATTTGGCATATGTTCGTGATTCTAGTGCTGAGGTTCCTTATATTGATTCTATGCCTGTTGCTCGTGAGTTCCCTGAGGTATTTCCTTCAGACCTGCTGGGTATGTCACCCGACAAGGATATTGACTTTTGTATTGATTTGGCCCCAGGCACTTAGCCTATTTCTATTCCGCTGTATCGTATGGCCCCGCTTGAGTTGAAAGAGTTGAAGGAGCAGTTGCAAGACTTACTTGAGAAGGGTTTCATTTAGACCCAGTGTTTCGCCTTGGGGTGCGCCGGTGTTATTTGTTAAGAAGAAGGATGGATCGATGAGAATGTGTATTGATTACCGGCAGTTGAACAAGGTTACAATCAAGAATAAGTATCCATTGCCAAAGATTGATGATTTGTTTGATCAGCTTCAGGCTGCCAAGGTATTTTCGAAGATTTACTTGAAATCTGGCTACCATCAGTTGAGGATTAGGGCATCCGACGTCCCTAAGACAGCTTTCCGCACTCGGTACGGGCATTATGAGTTTTTGGTGATGTCATTCGGGTTGACAAATGCCCCCGCAGCTTTTATGGATTTGATGAACCGATTGTTCATGCCTTATTTAGATTCGTTCGTGATAGTCTTCATTGATGATATTTTGATATATTTCTGTAGCTGGGAGGAGCACGAGCAGCATCTTAGAGTGGTTCTTCAGATCTTGAGGGATAGTCAGTTATATGCTAAGTTCTCGAAGTGTGAGTTCTGGTTGAGTTTGGTTGCATTCCTAGGTCACGTTGTATCAGCAGAGGGTATTCAGGTTGATCCGAAGAAGATTGAGGCAGTCAAGAACTGGCCTAGACCAGCATCAACTACAGAGATTCTGAGTTTCTTGGGATTGGCAGGCTACTATCGTCGGTTCGTAGATGGGTTCTCATCTATCGTAGCCCCGATGACCAGGTTGACCCAGAAGGGTGCCTAGTTCAGGTGGTCAGATGAGTGTGAGGCGAGCTTTTAGAAGCTCATGACAGCTCTGACTACGGCACCAGTGTTAGTTTTGCCCACAGGTTCAGGGCCTTATACAGTTTATTATGATGCGTCTCGTATTGGACTTGGTGTAGTGTTGATGCAAGATGGCAAGGTCATTGCCAATGCTTCATGGCAGTTGAAGATTCATGAGAAAAACTATTCGGTTCATGACTTGGAGTTGGCAGCCATTGTTCACGCATTGAAGATTTGGAGGCATTATCTGTATGGCGTGGAATGTGATGTGTTCACGGATCACAAGAGTCTTCAGTATTTGTTCAAGCAAAAGGAGTTGAATTTGAGGCAGAGGAGGTGGTTAGAGTTGTTGAAAGACTATGATATCACTATCTTATATCATCCAGGAAAGGCCAATGTGGTGGCCGATGCTTTGAGTAGGAAGTCAGCCAGTATGGGCAGTCTTGCTTATATTCTGGTCGATGAGAGACCGCTTGCTTTAGATCTCCAGGCTTTGGCCAATCAGTTCATGAGGTTGGATGTCTCTGAGCCCAGTCGGGTGTTATCTTGCACGGTTGCTTGTTCTTCTTTATTGGAGCGTATCCGTGATCGGCAGTATGATGATCCCCATTTGTGTGTCCTTAGAGACACGGTACAACACGGAGGTTCCAAGCAAGTTACCTTAGGTGATGATGGAGTTTTGAGATTGTAGGGCCGAGTTTGTGTGCCTAATGTGGATGGGCTTCGAGAGTTGATTTTAGAGTAGGCCCACAACTCCCGGTACTCTATTCATCCGGGCGCCGCGAAGATGTATCAGGATTTTCGGAAACATTATTGGTGGCGGAGAATGAAGAAGGAGATCGTCGCATATGTGGCTCGGTGTTTGAATTGTCAGCAGGTTAAGTACGAGCATTAGAGGCCCGGTGGTTAATTTTAGAGGATTGAGCTTCCCGAGTGGAAGTGGGAGCGGATCACTATGGATTTCGTTGTTGGACTCCCATAGGCTCGGAGGAAGTTCGATGCAGTGTGGGTTATTGTTGATAGGATGACCAAGTCAGTGCATTTCATTCCTGTGGCAGTCTCCTATTCTTCTGAGAGGTTAGCTGAGATCTATATCCGAGAGATTGTTCGCCTTCATGGTGTTCCCATGTCTATCATTTCGGACTGAGACATGCAGTTTACCTCACACTTCTGGAGAGCAGTTCAACGAGAGTTGGGAACGCGGGTTGAGTTGAGCACTGCATTTCATCCTCAGACGGACGGGCAGTTCGAGCGGACCATTCAAATTCTGGAAGATATGCTCCGAGCTTGTGTTATTGACTTTGGAGGCTCGTGGGATCAGTTTTTGCCTTTAGTAGAATTTGCCTACAACAACAGCTACCAGTTGAGTATCCAGATGACTCCTTATGAGGCTTTATATGGTAGGCGGTGTCAGTCTCCGGTTGGATGGTTTGAGCCGGGAGAGGCTCGGTTGTTGGGTACGGATCTGGTTCAGGATGCCTTTGACAAGGTCAGGATCATTCAAGATAGGCTTCGTACAGCTCAGTCCAAGCAAAATAGTTATGCCGACCGTAAGGTTCGTGATTTGGCATTCATGGTTGGTGAGCGGGTATTGGTTCGAGTGTTTCCTGTGAAGTGCGTGATGAGATTTGGAAAGAAGGGCAAGCTTAGCCCTAGGTTTATTGGCCCGTTTGAGATTCTCGATCGAGTGGGAGAGGTGGCTTATAGACTTGCATTGCCGTCGAGCTTATCAGCCGTGCATCCAGTGTTTCATGTGTCCATGCTTCGGAAGTATCACGGCGATCCATCCCACGTGTTAGATTTTAGCACTGTCCAGTTGGACAAGGACTTGTCTTATGAGTAGGAGCCGGTAGCTATTCTAGACCGGCAGGTTCGTCAATTGAGATCGAAGAGTTTTCCTTCTATTCGTATTCAGTGGAGAGGTCAGCCTGCTAAGGCATCGACCTGGGAGTCCGAGTCTGATATGCGGAGCTGTTATCCCCATCTTTTTCCAAACTCAGGTACTTCCTTCTTCTGTCCGTTCGAGGACGAACGATTGTTTTAGAGGTGGAGAATGTGATTCCCCAAAGGGTCATCACTTGTTTTAAAATGAAATTCTGCATTTCGAGGCTTTAAAAACCTCTTTTAGCATCACCTCAATTTGCGTGCACAGTCCGGGCGCATAGTCGGAAAGCCTATATGTGAAAATTTGTGAAAAATGATAAATTTTGACTATAAAATGAATTAATTTGACTTCGGTCAATATTTTTGATAAACGGACCCGGACCCATGATTTGATGGTCCCGGAGGGTCCGTAGAAAAATATGGGACTTGGGCATATGCCCAGAATCGAATTTCGAGGTCCCAAACCCGAGAAATGAATTTTTGAAGAAAATTGTTTTCTGAAATTGTTTATAAGGTTTGGAAATGAATTTTGATTAGAACATGTTAGTATTGGGCCCATATTTTGGTTCCGGCTCTCGGTACAGGTCTTATATGTGATTTAAGATAATTCTGTGAAGTTTGGTAAGAAACGGAATCCGTTTGACGTGATTCAGACCTTAAATGCAAAATCTGATGTTTAAAGAAGTTTTGGGAAAATTTCATTGATTTTTGAGGTTTAATTCATAGTTGTTGATGTTATTTTAGTGATTTGAATGCACGAGTGAGTCCGTATGATATTTTTAGGGTGGTGTGCATGTTTGGCTTGGATAGGCCGCGTGTTGAAATTTTGGACTTAAGGAAGCAGGCTTGCAGGCTTTGCATTTCCCAACCTCCCTTCGCAATTCCCAGTTCACATTTCCCAACCTCCCTTTACAATTTCTAGTTCGCATTTCCCAACTTCCCTTCGCAATTCCCAAGCCAGTAGAGGTCGGGGTTCGCAATTCCCATACCTAAGACCTGCAGCTTTTATACTTAGACAATTTTAAACCCATTTTCATATCCTCTCAAAACATAAACACACTAGAGCAATTTTTCAAAGGCTTCTTCTTCTCCAAATCAATTGTAAGTCATTTTTAACTAGTTTTCTTCAACCATTAACATCTTTTAACATGATTTCAACTTAAAATCAATGATTTTCATGGGGAAATTGGGTGTTTTGGGTAAGACCTAGGTTTTTAAAAAATTGGGGATTTGGACCTCGATTTGAGGTCTGATTTTAAAATAAATTATATCTTTGGGTTCGTAGGGGAATGAGTAATCGGGTTTTGGTTCGAACCTTGGGTTTTGACCATGTGGGCCTGGGGGCGATTTTTGACTTTTTGGTCAATACTTTAGAAAAACTCATTTTCATGCATTGGGGTTGATTCATTTAGCGTTTATCGATGTAATTAAGTAACTTGTGACTAGATACGAGCGAATTGACAGTGGAATCAAGCGGTAAAGCTATAATTGAAACTTGCATTGTGTTTGTGGCATCGAGGTAAGTGTTTGGTCTAACCTTAGCGTGAGGGATTATGAGTTGTGTCTTATTTGCTATATGTTAATTATGGAGTACGACGTATAGACATGGTGCCGAGTATCTATACGTTGGTGTCAAGCATGCCCGTAAGTCTTGTATTATAATTGTTATGACTCCGTTGTGGTTTATTACGCTTCATATGTTATTATCACCATTGTTCCCTTGCCGGGATGTTTGTTTGATATTTATGATCCCTTGCCGGGATGTTTGTTTTGATAGTATTGTTCCCTTGCCGGGATGTTTGTTTTGATATTATTGTTCTCTTGCCAGTATGTTGTTGAAATATCATTGTTCCCTTGCCGGAAAGTTGTTATATTGCTCTTGTTCCCTTGCCGGGATTCCTTGTGATTATTGTTGGCTTGTAACTGGGAGCGGGTGGTACACCCACCACAAGATATAATAAAATGGGAGAGGGTGGTACGCCTACCATAAGATATAATGAAATGGGAGCGGGTGGTATGCCTACCATAAGATATAATAAAATGGGAGCGGGTGGTACGCCTACCATAAGATATAATGAAATGGGAGTGGGTGGTACGCCTACCACAAGATATAATGAAATGATAGCGGGTGGTATGCCTACCACGAGATAAATGAAATGGGAGTGGGTGGCACACCTGCCACGAGATACATGAAATGGGAGCGGGTGGCACGCCTGCCATGAGATACAAGAAATGGGATCGGGTTGCATGCGTGCAACAAGATGTGAAAAGAAAGTGAAATCTGCCTTTGTTTTCCTTATTCTTGTTAGTGGTTGGATTTTGATTCCTTTATTCTCTTGATATTCTGTTTTTACATGTTATTCCCTGAAGCATGTTTCCCCCTCCCATCTTTACTTGTTTATTCCTGCTTTACTTTCCGCTGTATATTATATAACTACACAGGTTTATTTGGTGGTCTGGTCCTAGCCTCGTCACTACTTCGCCGTGGATAGGCTACACACTTACCAGCACATGGGGTCGGTTGTGCTGATACTACACTCTGCACTATATACAGATTCTGGAGCAGCTCTTGGACCGTAGTTGGAGGCTATCTTCAGTCCACACGGAGATCCAAGGTAGACCTGCAGGCGTCCGCAGGCCCTGGCGTCTCCTCTATCCTTTATTTCCTGTTTCATCTTTTTGCTTCAGAAACAGTGTGTCTTTCATTCTTGGACCTTGTATTTAGCTGTCTTAGACCGTCTGTGACATTGTGATACCAGGTTTTGGGTGATTAAGGCTTAAGTAGTTGTAATAGCTACAGATTCAGATATTTATTATTTTTTCTCCGTTTAATTAAATATTCCGCTTTTTATACATTATCGCTTTATATCTATTAAAAAGAATTAATTGGATAATGGAGTAATTAGTTTAAAGGATTGGCTTGCCTAGATCACATTAGTAGGCGCCATCATGGCTCTCGAGGGTGAAAAATCTGGGTCGTGACAGACTCGCTCCCATGAGAGTAGTAGAAGGAGTTACCTCGCTCGCGGATCATACTTGCGATGCGGTCAAATATAAATTTTAGGAATTACCCCGCTCACGGATCATACTTGCGACGCGGTTACACATAGATTTCTTGAGTTATTATAGTATTCTTCCATTCTTTTCAAAATACGAAGTTCAAATGAAAACTTTTAAGATCCCAACTGTTCCTCAATTTCAACTCCTTTCAAAAAATTTAATAAGCAAACTCAATCTCGCTCCCTCTTAAGGCAAACAACAAACATAAATCAATAACAATATCAACAAGGCATGATGTAAGTCTAAAACTACCTGGACATAGGTGCAGCTAGTAGCTACGTACGGACTCTCGTCACCTCGTAGGTACGTAGCCCCCACAAATAGAAGCACATGATAATTTAGTTCACCTATGGGGTTAATTCCTTCTTTCAAGGTTAGAAATGAGACTTACCTCGCTCCGAAGTTTCATAACCGGCTCCAACGCCACTCTAACACCTCAAACTGATGCCCAATGCTCCAAATCTAGCCAAACAATGCGCAAACCAATGAAATATACTCTAATACTCATAACAATTGAATTTATAATAATTCCCAAGTCCGCTCGGAAAGTCGATAAAATCTCCCTCAGGCCCACGTGCCCCGATTCCGAATTTTTTCGAAGATAAACATTACCAATAAAATTACTAACTCAAATATATAATTTATTCCAAATTCCATGCCCAAATTCGTGTCCAAAATCCAAAAATATTAATTTCTAGGTTTTCTTCCGAATCCTACAATTTCTATAAATTTTCATGTCTAAATCCATATATTAACCATGTATTTAACTCACAATGAGAAGAAATCACTTACCCCATAGAAGATGCTGGAAATGACACTCCAAAATTGCTCTAAAATCCCCTCCCATGGAAGAAATGAAGTGAAAATGAGCCAAATTCCCGATTTTAAAGGAACACTACCCAGGTGACCCTTCATCGCGAATGCGGAACATCCCTCGCGTTCGTGAAGCTCAGAAACCTCTCGCCTAATTATCCCTCTTCACAAACACAGCAAGCCCCTAGCGTTCGCGAAGCACAATCTGCCTCAGCCCCCATTTACTCTACGCGGACGCGAGACAGGGATTGCGAACGCGAAGCACCACTGCCCAGCCTTTCACGAACGCGACCCTCCTACCACGAACGTGAAAAATAAAAGAGCCCCCAATCCAACTCCTTCTTCACGAACCCGTGAGGCCCTTCGCGTGCGCGAAGAACAACACCAGCACCAACAAATAGCTGCAGCAGTTCAACCAAGAATTGGCCCGAAACCACCCCGAAATACACCCGAGGCCCTCGGGACCTCGTCCAATCACAACAAACAGTCCCATAGAATAACGCAAACTTGCTCGAGGCCTCAAATCATATCATACGACATCGAAATCATGAATCACACCCCAATTCGAGCTTAATGAACTTTAGGATTTCAAACCTATCAATCACGTCCGATTGACCTCAAATTTTGCACACAAGTCACATTCGACATACGGGCCTACTCAAACTTCCGAAATTGGAATCCCACCCCGATACCAAAAAGTCCACTTCAGGTCAAACTTCTCAAAAACCTTCAAATTTTTAACTTTCGCCAAGTGACCCTAAATTGACCTACGAACCTCCGAATCCACTTTCGGACGCGCTCCCAATACCAAAATCACCATACAGAGCTATTCCATACTCAGAATCTTAAACGGACATCGATAACATTAAAATGCACTTCAACCCAAATTTATGAATTTATTCCAAAATGTTAACTTCCACAATAGGCACCGAAATGCTCCCGGATCGTCCAAAACCAGATCCGGACATACGTCCAAGTCCGAAATCATTATACGAACACGTTGGAACCTACAAAACCCGATTCCGAGGTCGTTTACTCTAAAATCCAATTCTTCCGGCTTAAAGCTTTTGAAATGAGAATTTTATTCCCAATTTAACTTCGAACTTCCCGAAATTCAATTCTGACCATGCGTAGAAGTCATAATACCTGAAGTGAAGCTACTCATGGTCTCAAACCGCCGAACGATGCGCTAGAGCTCAAAACAACTGGTCGAATCGTTACAGGATATGTTGAACATAGTGCTGCATATAGATTTCTTGTTTTAAAAAGTGATGTGCTTGATTGCAATACTATAACTGAGACAAAGAATGCTATATTCTTTGAATATATTTATCCATTGTCTGATAAAATTTCTCATACATATATTGTAGGTAAATAGTACCCCGACTGCTCTTCCATAAGGAGTGCATTGCTGAAATGAACACATCTGGCATGATATAGAGCCCATATTCACATTTAGATCCATCCATAGACCTCAAGCTGATTCTGATCACACTGAACTAGTCTAATAACCTTTCAAAGGTCCATAATAACTCCCCCTTTTCTCATAACACCCGAGACTACCATCATGGCCGGAGTAATCATCCACAATTCACAACTCAGTAAGCCATGTGCCCTCTGGACATCAATTCTCAAATTGACGATATCACCACAATCTTCATACTTGGTTTAAGTCTTAATCAATCAAGTGACTACATGCCACATTTATACAATCTTCCTGTAAGAGATGCTCCCATAACCTACCATAACAAATAACAGGTTTGTACATCTAAACCATCAGCCGCACTAACGCTGAAAAGCAATCAAGAGATCCTTAACCAGGATGCGAAGCCTTTTTCACAAAACACCGATCCCAAGTGACACTGAAGACAATACCAACTTACTTTAAACATCGAAACCCCTTTCCTGCTCATCCGAGTTCGTGACATTCTCGTCAACACCAAAATGCAACCTTGATCCTCACTTCAAATTTCATACCACTCACTGCACCCAACATGCCAATATACGATAGAACACGCTTTTCATCATAACTCCGGAACCACTAATAGACTAACACTTCATCATATAAAACTTTTCACTTAACTCACTTCAGGAGAACCATAGCAACACAGGTGAGTTCTCAACCGTAGAATATGCAAATCTCTAAGTAGTGGTCTAAGCCACTATAGCCTTTTCGGGACCCTCCTACACATAATAGGCCATAACAGTAGAGTACTTCTGAATCACATCGATTACAACGGCCGACAAGCCTCATACGTACCACCACAAATCACTTGCATAACTTGATCAAGCTGAAGGAACTGATCACTACCACCAATATGCCAATTCAACTATGGCTAACAAATCTATCTTCTTCTAATTTATCCTTGATTGCCATAGGAACAATAACAACTCCATTCAACACTTACCACACTCTATCCGCACTCATCCCGAGTGACCTTGAATCATGATACCATGCTGTCACAAATCCCACGAACCATTCCATACCTCCCAAATGCTACACTGCAAGCCAACACATCATAGAACATTCTGGACCTCTTCTCATAAGCTGCTACAACATCTTGACTCTCAACCGTATCTACAGGCTCGAAATCATTAGGCACCACACTTTACCCCTTTGAATCCACTAGGATCGTTGTTGAGAGCCACCCGCTCTGACTCACCCTCGAATATAATCAACTCCATGAATCTTCCATCACATGAATACCCTCTTGGCAAAGCACCCAGCAGAATCACTCCCCTTTAAACCCGCTTCTATACAAGGCATAAATCCTGAATCCTTCCCCAAGTCTGAACATGAGCCAATAGGGCCAACCATAACTCACCTTTAACAATTCTTTTTCTCAAATTACCACTTATGTTTTTTTCCCGTAGCTGAAATAACCCATCAATATGCTAATAACCAGAAACCTCGCAAGTAGTTAACCATGCAACTCAATCATAGGCAGTGGGACTCTCCCATTTAGCTCGAAGCCACTGTTACACAACTTTGGAATTCATTAGGATTCTTTATCTCTTATTGGCATAGCCTTGCGCTCAACCGCCAAAATTCTCGGAATCTTCCTGTAAACCCCCTTTTTATACTCTGAATCACCAACCACATTCGCACGACCGATCTCTTTGCTGTACAACCAATAGGACTCTTCGCAAAAGCGTCGCCAACCACGCGACTACTCACCTGCTCACAGGGAACAACCAATCTGTTGGAATCACTTCCTGACATCTTCCAACGCTGCTGCATGGGGTACAATCATTACGACATTAATAACCCATCATGAGTCCGAGCTCACTCTCCAGCTGCACAAGTTCATTCACCCCTCGTGGACATCAATTAAATGTGCGGCAACATTATTCCAATTCAAAGTTATGTTGTATGATTCTTCATTTCAAGCAGCTCCTTCCTACTATGTCAAATATCCTGCCGCATAATGGCCCATACCTCAAATTAAATCCATAGACCCCAATCACCAATCACTAAAATTCCCAAGTCATTCCAAGCTCTCCTTAAGGTGCATACTCATCCTACCGCAATGACCATATAAAACTCCGCCACTCTCCCACTTTGGCGGAACTCATCTCTTTAATCAACTACTCGACCCTTTCTTCTCATACTTGGCCTCCTAGAAATTTTAGCCACCACCTGACACTCCCCACATGTCCTTTCTCATCCTTCGCTACTTAGTTGTTGCCTTAAATAAAATCTATCTTCGCAGTACTTGAACCCTCAAATCGCTACTAACCTTAAACTTTTCCGAAGAAAATCTTTCTCGAGCCGTCAACATTAGAAACACCGATTCAATCCTGAACCACCGTACCCCGCGATCTCTGATAGTCATTTCTCCCATATTATTTCATAATATCTTACCCCAAGGCGAATTGCAGAAGACCATAACACCGACAAACTTAACACATACCATTGAGGAGGACGACACTATATAGCAGATGAACATTCCACCATGCTCAAAAATATAAAGTCTCGTTACCCATCAACCTAAACCGGAACACCCTCAGCCCGATTGCCTTTCCCCCGCCGGGAATAAAATACCGAATCTCTAGATCATACACTGAGTAAACCTCCCTTCAAGTCATTCACTGCTCCGATAGGTAGGCAAACATCCTACCATTACATCAATACTGCGGAACAATCGTTCATAAGCATCGTGGCAACTTGTGCCTAGCCTCATAGCTCTCAGAAGTACCGCTACTGGGCTGAAACAATAGAATACCCTTCCACAAGGAGACGATAATAGTCCAATCAACTATACCAGGAGAAACATCCCGCACCACATCTGAAGTACCATTACAATTCTTCTATTCTCGATTTATAACAAACGTTTTGCATCGCATAAGACGAAGTAGGAAAGAAATAAAGGCATAAGCCTCAAAGGAATCAAATCACATGATGAGGAAATCAAGAACTAACAGCACTGTAGCCTCCCGAAGATAAGCACAAATGTCTCCGTACCGATCCGCGAGACTCTACTAGACTCGCTCATGACTCGTGAGACCTAAGAGAACCTAGTGCTCTAATATAATATTGTCAAGACCCAAAATTCACTAAGGGTCGTGATGACGTCGGACACCGCTGTCAGGCAAGCCAACCCAAAATAATCAATTAACTTCTCATTTTAAATACTTCCGAAATCACTTCTTTTATAAGTTTAAACATTACATAGTAAATTCCTCTGAATAAATAATGAAACATTTAACAACTTTTAAAATTTTTGAATAAACCCATAGACATCCCAGACCCCGGTGTCACAAGTTCATGAGCAATTTCTAAGAAATAATGTAGTACAACAACCGTTCGGAATACAATATTGGACAGGAAATAAATACAATAATCTGAAAGAGGCTCTGCTGGCTGCGGGTCGCCTCGAGAAGTGCAGATCACCTAAGTCTCTGTATCAACCATGCTGTCACGCCCAGTAGGCCACTAGAGACGCGTGTGCCTATGCAATAAAAATGTACAGAAGTGTAGTATGAGTACAAAAACAACGTGTACCCAATGAGAATTCCGTCTAATCTCGAAGAAGTAGAGACGAAATGGTCGACTTCGACACTTACTAGTGGTCCAAATAATGATATATTATTAATGCAAATACTCATGGATTTATTAAGAATGACAGAAATTTCAAGTAAGTCACGAATAGGTGAAAGTTCCTTTTTATATTAAAAGTCTCCGGATTCAAAATCCGCTAGTTTTCAAATATCTCAAGTCGGGAAGAGCAAATATCAATATCAATAAGTCTCAAGGCAAGCACCACAAGCATGCGCAAATCCTGCCGAGGTCGTACGACCCAGTCCAACAGAAATATAAAATGTGCACTGCCGAGTGTCGAACGACGCGAACCATAGATGCATCTATTACCCCGCTCATGCATCATACATGCGACACAACACACATAGATATACACAGTCAGACAGCCAATTAAGAGTTTATTCCAATAAAAGCCAGTTCTCTTTTAATGATTTAAGAAAAATGAAGTTTAATCTTTTTAGAAATTCATTTACTAATTCGATGAGATTTAAGCAATTCAAGCTGTCAATAAGTTTACAAATAATCCAAGTACAACATGCCTTTGGGTCTTAGACTACCCAGACAATAACATAATAGTAGCTACGCACGGACTCTCGTCACCTCGTGCGTACGTACTCCCCACAAATAGGAGCACATAACCAATTAACTCACCTATGGAGACAATTTCCTCTTACAAGGTTAGAAAGGAGACTCACCTTGCTCCGAAGATCCATAACTGACATTCCACGCCCTTTCGAAGACTCGAATCGATGCATAATGCTCCGAAACTAGCCAATGATTATGCAAATCCATTAATATATGTTCAATTACTCATTACAATCCAATTTATAGCAATTCCTAACCCCGATTGAAAAGTTGATAAAATTGTCCTCGGGTCCACGTGCCCGGATTCCAAAATTTTCCGAAGATAAACTTTACCCATATCCCCACGAACTAATATATGATTTTCTCTTAATTCCATACCCAAAATCGTGGTCAAATTCCAAGAATATCAATTTTCTAGGTTTTCCCTCAAACCCCAAGTTTTCTACAAATTTCCATGCCCAAATCCGTATATAATCATGTATTTAACTCAAGATATGTGGGGGGATAACTTACATTATCATTGATGATGAAAATCCTCTCTTGAAACCCTCCAAGAACCGCCCAAGCCAAGAAAATATGAGAGGAAATGGCCAAAATCCGACTTTAAAACAACCCACTGCCTCTAGCACTTTTCGCACCTGCGGTCTCTTGACCGCTTCTACGGTTCCGTAGGTGCAGTTCAAATACCGCTTCTGCGGTTCCTCACAAGGCTGCCCTTTTCCGCTTTTACGTCTTCTCCACCGCAGGTGCGGTCCCGCATCTGCGACAAAATGAACACATCTGCGGTCCCAACTCTCCTCCGCCAATACTGCATCTGCGGCTCTTCTGGCCGCTTCTGCGGCTCCGCACCTACGGCCCATTTCTCGCAGGTGCGGTTATGACAGCAACCAACAACCTCAACCTTCCAAAAATTCTATTTTTGATCCGTTAACCACCCGGAGTCCACCCGAGGCCCCCGGGACCCCAACCAATCATACCAACCAGTCCCAAAACATGTTACGGACTCGCTCGAGGCCTCAAATCATATCAAACAATGCTAAAACCACGAATTGACCTCCAATCCAAGCTTTATGAACTTTAGAACTTCAAACTTCTACTCTAGATGTTTAAACCTATCAAATCACATCCGATTGACCCCAAATTTTGCACACAAGTCACATTTGGCATTGCAGACCTACTCCAACTCCCGGAATTGGATTCCGACCCCGATATCAAAAAGTCCACTTCCGGTCAAACTTCTCAAAAACCTTCAAATTTCTATCTTTAGCCAAATGACTTCAAAATGACCTACAGACCTCCAAATTCACTTCCGATCGCGCTCCCAACTCAAAAATCACCATACGGAGCTACTCCCAGACTCGGAATCCCAAACGGATATCGATAATGATGAAATGCACTTCAAGCCAAACTTATGAAATTTCTTCCAAATTGCTAACTTTCACAATATGCGCCAAAATGCTCCCAGGTCATCCAAAACCCGATCCGGGCATACGCCCAAGTTCAAAATCATCATACGAACCTGCTGGAACCTTTAGATCCTAATTCCGAGGTCGTTTACTCTGAAATCCAATCTTAGTTAATTCTTCCAACTTAAAGCTTCTGAAATGAGAATTCTCTTTCCAAATCAACTCCGGACTTCCTGGAATTCAATTCCGACCACGTGCACAAATCATAATACCTGAAGTGAAGCTACCTATGGCCTCAAACTGTTGAATGGCATGCTAAAACTGAAAACGACCGGTCGGGTCATTACACACAATATATAGACACAAGAGGCAATACGTCCTTTATTAAAGGGATATTATCTAAGAAGTTTCTTAGCCACTCAGCCTCAGAACCAGCTAACTCTAGATATACAAACTCTGATTCCATAGTCGATCTAGCAATGGTTGTCTGTTCACCACCACTAAGGGTGAATACATAACCACTAGTGGATTTTGTCTCATCTGAATCAGAGCTCCAGTTTACATCACCGTATCCTTCTAAGGTAGAAGAAAATCCAGTATATAAGATACCGTTATTTATGGTTCCTCTCAAATATTTTATTAGTCAAGATAATGCAGACCAATGCTCATTATTGGGATTATGAGTATATCTACTCAGTCTACACACAACATAGGTTATATCAGGCCTTGTAAAATTCATTAAATATATCAGACTCCCAATAATATGAGCATAATTAGACTGAGCAACTAGGTCACCATTATTCTTTTTCAACTGAGAGTTAGCATGAAAAGGAGTGCTCACAGATATGAAATTAAAATAATCAAACTTCTTAAGAAGTTTCTCAACATAATGTTCTGGTGACAACATTATTCCATCTTTACTCCTTATAACTTTAACTCCCAATATTGTATTTACTTCACCCAGATCTTTCATATCAAAATTAGCAGATAGAAATAATTTAGTACTTTGCACAATATTTAAACTTGTACCAAATATAAGCATGTCATCAACATACAAACATATTATCACATAATCTTTGTCTACCACTTTAGTATAAACACATTTATCCACCTCAACTAAAGAAAAATCGTCTCTCAGTAAGACTTGTTCATATATCTCATACCACTGTTTGGGAGCTTGTTTAAGGCCATAAAGAGATTTAATTAATTTACAAACTTTATTTTCTTGTCCAGGAATGACACAGCCTTCAGGTTGAACCATATAAATTTCTTCTTCTAAATCACCATTTAAAAAGGCTATTTTGACATCCATTTGATGGATAAAAATCTTATGGATAGAAGCTAAGGCAATTAAAACTCGAATAGAAGAAATTCTAGTCACTGGTACAAATGTATCAAAATAATCTATAATTTATTTTTGAGAAAATTCTTTTGCTACTAACCGAGCTTTATATTTATCTAAAGATCCATCAGGATTAAATTTCTTTTTGAAAATCCATTTACAACCAATAGGCTTTGTACTAGGAGGTAAATCTGTTAAAATCCATGGTTTATTTATGCTTAATATTTTCGATACTAGCAATAAAAATGCATCTTATTCTGCTTATATGGTTGGGTCTGTTTCTTTATGGCATGCTAGACTAGGACATATTAATATTGCGTATATAAATAAAATACAGTGTAGGATTAATATCCGGTTTAGACTCCAATAATATTGACAAGTGTGAAATATGTGCGGAAGCTAAAAGTACTAGAATGACTTATTTTTTTGTAAATAGAGAAACTAAATTATTATCCTTAATTCATAGTAATTTAGGTGATTTAAAGCAGACTATGACTAGAGGTGGTAAAAGATATTATGTGACTTTTATTGATGATTTTTTGAGATATACTAAATTTTATTTGCTTAGAAACAAAGATGATGCTTTTAATGCTTTTATTTCTTATAAAACCGAGGTTGATAATCAACTTAGTATAAAAATCAAGAGAATTAGATCTGATAGAGGTGGAGAATATTTATCTTTGAATAATTTTTTTGAAAAGAATGGAATAATTCATGAAGTAACTTCGCCTTATTCACCTGAGTCAAATTGAGTAGCTGAAAGGAAAAATATAACATTGAAAGAGATGATGAACTCTTTGTTAGTTAGCTCTAATGCTCCTGATAATTTGTGGGATGGAGATATTTTATTTGCATGTCACATACAAAATAGAATACCGCATAGA
Source organism: Nicotiana sylvestris (assembly GCF_000393655.2). Lineage (NCBI taxonomy): Eukaryota > Viridiplantae > Streptophyta > Magnoliopsida > Solanales > Solanaceae > Nicotiana > Nicotiana sylvestris. Next base: position 114,064,312 of record NC_091065.1, read on the forward strand.
AGAACCGGCAAAACTCCTTATGAATTATGGAAGGGTTATAAACCTAACCCGAAATATTTAAAAGTGTGGGAGTGCCTTTCTAAAGTTCTTTTGCCTGAACCTAAAAAGAGGAAAATAAGTTCTAAAACTGCTGATTGTATGCTTATTGGATATGCTGAACATAGTGTTGCATATAGATTTCTTGTTTTAAAAAGTGGTATTCTTGATTGCAATACTATAATTGAGACAAAGAATGCTGAGTTCTTTGAATATATTTATCTATTGTCTGATAAAATTTCTCACACACATGTTGAAACAAATAATGAGATTAACTCGAATGAGGAATTGAGAAGGAGCAAAAGGGCTAGAAAAGAATATTTTTCTTATGGGAATGATTTTCAAACTTTTCTTGTTGATAATGAATCATCAAATTATTTTAAAGTTATATCTTCTTCTGAACGAGGTCAGATTTTGATTCCGAAAATTGGAACAACTCCATTACGTCATTTATGACTTGTGTGCAAAATTTGACGTCATCCCGGATTGATTTGATACGTTTCGGCGCAAAATATAGAAGTTGGAAGATTTGAAAACTCATAATTCGATTCGATGCGCGATTCACAATTTCGGCGTTGTTTGACGTGGTTTGAAGCCTCGACTAAGTTTGTGTTGTATTTTAGGACATGATGGTATAACTGGTTAAGGTACCGAGGGCTTCGGGTGGATTTCGAAAGGTTAACAGATTTGATGTCGGACAATGGGAACTGCTGAAACTGTTGTTCTGGACAGCAGCCGGTGCATTCGCTTCTGTGGCATCGTAGAAGCGACCTCGCAGAAGCGAGGTATCTCCTTGCAGAAGCGAAATTAGGACTGGAGGGGCATCCCAGAGGAAAATTCCACGCTTCTGCAGCTCGCAGAAGCGATACATAGGATCGCAGAAGCGAAGCTTCTCGCAGATATGCACTGACTATCACAGAAGCGATTTGCACAAACACGGAATTCTGTCCACACGTGCAAGCTTGGGCTAGGCAGTATGGATGGCAGAAGAGCAACTCTAACTCGCAAAAGCGAGCCACAGATGCGACCAATTCTTCCGCAGAAGCGGAATTGTACAGAACATTTAGGACCAAAAATTCACCAAATATCCCCAAAACAAAATGTAGAGTATAACAACACCTACAACTTCACTCTTTGCAGTGCTGATCAGTAGTAGTTCACAACAATTTGTTTGATTCAGAGATAAGAAAGACTGATTTTTGAAGAAAACCCAAATGGAGAAACCTAAAAAACTCTTCAAGAATTTCAATAGAGTGGATACCCAAAAGAGAAAACTAAGTAAGAATTCGATAAAAGAGATGTTTCTTTAGGAAAATAGAGTCATACTGAAGGCTTTATATAGGGCCAACAGAAGGACACTAAGAGGTTGTTTGGATTGACTTTTAAAAAGTAGCTTATAAGCTAAAAGCAAAAAGTCATAAGTTGGTAATACCCAACTTTTAATTTTTGGCTTATTTTTGTACTTTTCATGCTAAAAGTAAGTGCTTTTAAGTACTTTATATCATTGTCAAATACTACAAAAACTAGAAAAGTGCTTAAAAGTCAATAAGAACTTAAAAT